>NW_020956145.1:33945-43942 GCF_003031625.1 Empidonax traillii | reverse complement strand
CTCCTAAAGTTTCATTATTCATGGTATTTTGAGAGCATCTAACGTTAAAAGTAATATAATGCTTGCTCATGCAGATATAATAGTGAAAAAAATTACAAATATGCGCCAAGCGCATGTCATAGATTTAAAAAAAAAATTATTAAAAAAAATTCATAGAACTGTGGCTCTGGATAATGAGAACTGACAATATGATACTGTAGCTTCATGAAACAATGTAGTTTTGTTTGGGATTGTGTTTCCTGATTTACCTTTTGAATTAGTTTCACATTTTTATGCATCTTACTGTTTCGCTAGCACAGGGAACTCATTTGTGACTTCTTCGCACTTCTTTAAAAAAGGGGTATTTTTCTCAGTTTCAGTCCAAAATACCTAAGAAAATCTTCTATTTCTTCTATTCCTTTTCATCCTGCTTGCCAATTTCCACAGCTACAAAGCACTTTGTAGATTCATTTCATCTACTTACTAACAAAACGTTTTCTTTTCTATCAGGGCAGGAATATGAATCAATGATTCTGATTCACATGAATGTACCAGGTATTGAAGGATATAAGGACAAAATACAACTTAGTTCCTCTCTTTTCTTTATGCTGCCTAGACAAAAAAGGGTCAGAGGATCAATTCATGATAAGTGTTTTCTTCAGGGTCAAAAGCAAACTCCAGAGCATCATCTACAGAAATGACTGTTCACCATGTAAATGGTCAGTCTTCAGTACCACTTTCTGAAGATTTTACTACAGATACACAAAACTGGTTGTCATATTTATGCGTCTTAGACACGATATATTTAATGACATACTCTATTAATGATAAATTCAATTCCAGATTATCTTCACAGCTTGGCTCTTAAATCCTTGCCTTGCAGGCATCAGCTTCTCAGATAACATAGCTGATACAGACAACAAAGTTTATGTCTATTCCTCTAGTGTAAATCCAATGATGGACTTGGATAAGTCCATCATAAATATAAGTCCATCCATAAATAAAGAGCATTTTCCAGCACAAAATGAAACAGTATTGTATTATACAACACATAGTTAAGAAAATTATATTTGTATATAGAGATATATGCCATGGTAAACCCCAGCAGCTCTGATAGGGAGAATTTACTAGGCTCCCTTGAGTTAAAGGAATCCATAAGGTGTTGCAAAAGTTGTTAAGCAAAGCCAAAAATCAAAGTTCTATTTTCAGTAACCTTACAATTCTCAGCTCGTCACTCAAAAACTTATACTTGTGCATTTTCCATGGGCTCAAAAAAAAAAAAAAAAAAAAAAAAAAAAAAAAAAAAAAAAAAAAAAAAAAAAAAAAAAAAAAAAAAAAAAAAAAAAAGGAAAAAAGGTAAATCTCAGATAGATTCATTTTTAGATGTGAAGCGAGTATTTTACACACTAACACAAAATGTGAATGAGCATTTGCAAGATACCCTGAAAAAAACCCAAAGAAACCCAGAAAATACTCCTACACAGGTAAAACACTCATTGATGTTTTTACTCAATCTAGTACTTCCCATCAATGTAGCAATATGAAATCAAGATGACAATCTCTCCCACGAATGCGAATTTCATTGATTTCAGAGGGCACTCTACATGTAGCTAACTCATGCAAGTAACTGCAAATGTATAGTAACCCTCATTCTGTATGAATGGAATATAAACACGAGTACCAGTCCTAATGATGAAAACCCTATTCCACCTCCAGTGCAATTCTGGACTGATTTGCCCATGGTGCAGGTTGTCATTAAGGTGTTTTAGGGCTCTTCTGTATGTGACAAAGACGAAGAATATCATCCTATAGCAAGTGTGCTGGTAAGGCTGCTACATCTCTTTCTACGGAATAAAACTGAATTTTCAGTACCCATTTCTAAATGGGTATCCAGTCATTTTAGATGTGATGTTTCACAGATTCCATGTAGCCCTTGAGTGCTTGAGGCTACAAAAAAAGATTATTTTTCCAAAACCTGGCTCTTAACCTCCAGGTACATAACTGGGCTATGTAACAAAACTTTTGTTTCACTGTGTGAAATAGCAAAACAAGAAATACTTTTACCACATGAAGAGTAACCCTCTAGCACTGTCTGTCACATGTGGTGAAAGCACAGGACAGCAACAGTTTTCATAAAGTTTCCTACTTTCAAGAACACAACATGAACCTCCTGTCCCAATTTGGCAAACACTACAAGCAGTTCATGCTCATGGAGATCATGATCAGACAAATCAAAATTAAGTTTATACAGTGTATTTGTTCATATCTACAGTGTGAAATATCCCTTATACATTTACATAATAAGATGCAGTTATGTTTAAAATTTTACTACTGAGATGGTATCTCAGAAACAAATTTGTCTGCCATAATACAAATCCCCTCAGTGGTAGTACAACCTAATACACAGGATATGAACCTTTTAATAAGCTGGCAGAACATCATATCCCATTTTCACTCTTCCTTAGTAAGTTAAAAACTACAGGTCTGATTTACACTAAGGCTGCATCAGAAATTCTAACTTTTCTCTAAAGCTAAAGATCCCTTTCTGCAGCAACATAACGTGCACAGGATTCACTGATAAAAGTGACCTGAAGAAGGGTTTCAGTTAAGCAAGAACCAATAACAAAACCAAAGTCAGTCTACCAAAAAAAAAAAAAAAAAAAAAAAAAAAAAAAAAAAAAAAAAAAAAAAAAAAAAAAAAAAAAAAAAAAAAAAAAAAAAAAAAAAAAAAAAAAAAAAAAAAAAAAAAAAAAAAAAAAAAAAAAAAAAAAAAAAAAAAAAAGAGAGAGAGAAAGCTCAATAAAAGTAATTTATTTTGGGTATTTCATACGTGTGTTTGCATATACACACTCATACTAGAGTTGCCTTCCCTCCCTGACTCCCACAATATTTTCAAATATGGCTCTGGAGTTATTAAAACTGAGATCAATCAGCACGTTCATTTGAAAACAGTCTTATTTCAAAAGGTAAGCTCTTTTCCACAAACATGATACTAAAGGAATTCAGTTTGAATTACAAGAATATTGTGAAAAATATGAAAGGCTTGACACTGACATAAGTCTTTGACAAGGTTACCAAAGCCTTCAGGCTTCATGTCAAGCCGGGAACTACTTTAGAAGTTTCAGACTCAGAGATCTGTTTCAATCTGAACCTGCAGCTAGAAACAAGTAGCACAAAAAGTACACCACTATGATTTCATCAACTTGGAAATCAAAATAGTAGTCAAACAGGTTACCCTCAGAATTTAATAAAATTTCAATTTCTTTCAGAATCCTACTCTTCAGTGGGATTATACTACCTAATAACTGGAAAGCCATTACAATTTATTGGCACCAAGATGATGTTTTTTGTATATAACACTAACAATAAGCTAATTCACATATCCCTTTCCCTCATCATGTTATCATTGCATCTAAGGAAATCTGAAGTAACGGGCACAAGTCTAGAAAATTGATGGCAATTATGTAATTTTAAAGGAAATCAAAATATTTCTAATTCCTAGGACATGGCAAAAGAGGAAAAAAAGTTCTCCCAAAGCACTCCTGAAAGTAAAATACTCTGAAATCCAGATGAAAACAAAGTAGTTAAAATTCAAAGAGGGAATTGCCTAATTAATAGGTATAAGATTCATACTTTCGCTGGGAATAGGAATGAGTAACCAAACAGTATCATTGGTAGCTCTTACTATTCAAAAAATTTACCTTTATCTCTCAGCTACAGCTCTATTGTTTAACAAATTTATACTATACATGGCAGAATATATTTACCTACAACAAATAGAGGGAAAGATTAAAACTTGAAATATTCTTTTACGCTATGATAGTTTAGAAGGTTTAGGCAGTGAACTAAATTAATCCAATTTCTTACCCTTTTCTCTATCTATTTGCACACAAGTATATAATTAAATTTATAAACAAAAATGCTTCCGTGGTATATAGTCAATCTGGCACCACCCACCCTTACAATCTTTTCCATGTTTGGCAATCCCATAAGCTATGGCTTTATAGGAAACTAACACCTGCTTGTGGACTCTGGAACCTGCACCAAGAACCCTACAAAAGACAGGAAGCTCAATCTGCTGCTTTAGAATTAAGCAAAAAATTTTGAAGGCTAGCTTTGTATCACTTGCCTTTACCCTGGATCAGCTGTCCTTTCTCCTCCCAGTGTTAAAACAAAACCTTCAAGATGACTTAAACTTCCTACCACAGTTTCTCACTAATTGAACATAACTGTGGTAACATTTCAGTACTTCATCAAGATAAAATCTGATGTCCCTACCCACAGCAGGGCAGGTGGACTAGATGATCTTCAAATGTCCCTTCCAACCAAAACCATTCCATGATGCATTCTATGATTCTATCATATAGTGACCTGCTGCAGTGAGGATGAAATATTAACGATCACAAATCTGTACTCCAGATACATCTCTGCAAAAAAGTGAAAAGGTCTCTTGACGAAAGATGACCACGAAGGTCACCACAGAAAAAAAGTCTTGCCTCGTCCTCACATCCAGCAAACTTCCTTTCCAAAGGCTTAATAGTAATCAAATAGAGAAAAGGACCAGGGGTATTTACTGGGATGGGGCAAGGGGGTGGAGATGAAGGAGCAAGAAACACACCACATTAATGCAAAGTCAGTAAAAATTTGGCAACAGTAAGTTTACAGCATGATATATTACAGTACTTACCATCACCAACCTCAAAGTCCTTGAATGCAAGTTCTGAACCTGAGTCATCAAGCAGGATTTCACCATTTAAGGTGAACATCATAGTGTGCTCATTCATGTCTACCATGCATCCAACAACATCTCCTGCCAACCAAGAGCGGCCAAAATGCTCATTACCTTGGTGCCACCGTTGTGCCTGAAAAGAATTAAAAGAGTAATAGTGACAATGTAGGTGTTCCTCTCATCTTTAGGGGTAGAACTAATAATTAACCTCCTCAATTAAGATGGTACTGAAATGAACACAGAATATCATTCCAAAACTATGTCTTTGAATTCTCCAAGTTGAGTCTGAAAATGGAAATCCAACAATTAACTTCCTCTAAGCACCCCTCACATCAGCATGTAAAACATCGCTAAGAGAGCTGACAGGAAAAATTGTTATTCCAACATTTTACTGTAAGAGCATTGCTTATTTTTCTGCAGTATCATGGAAGACTTGTAATTAAAATAATATGATATCTATTACAGTGTTATATAGCTGCTTCATAAACCTCTTCTAAGCAACTGCTTTTATTTCAGTAACCTATACATTAATTACTTGCAAACAAACTTTATTCTTTTCTTGAATATAATTCTAAAAATTTTGTGTGTAAAATAATCTTAGATTAATACACAGCAGATTTTGGAAGGAATAGAATTTTCTGTGGATGAGATAAGCACTGAGTTCCTGATAGATTCCAGAGTAGCTGAAGGCATGATTAATGATACCTATGACTGACTTTCAAGTCAAAGACTGCAAAGTCTATGGATGTAGTCTTGGACTGGAGTTCAAATAAATTAAAAAGTATCGCAGCAAGCACAAAACGAAAAAAAAATCCTTTTAATAAGAAATTAGTTTTCTATTTATATATTCCATCACAAGTAGATTTTTATCATCTGTGTTCATCCTGAAAATCATACAAAACAAATGAACCTTTCAGAGTATTCTGAAGATCAAAATTTTTTCTCCAACCAAGAAAAGACCCCATTAAAATCAAAGACAACAAAATAGTTCTGTGGATTGTGACCTAATGATCAAAATCTAAGATTAAGAAGGCAAACTACAATGCAGCTATTCCAGTAAAAATACAGGATTTGATTATCTTACTTAAGCCAGTCAGATATTTTACAAAAACAATTTTTCAGTTCTCTTTTCAAGGCATCTTCTCACGCAACACAAGAGTGGAAAAAACAAATTCCACCAACATAAATAAAATACATCTTGAGAGCTTTACCTAACTGGGAACAGCCAGTTCTGTTGATTTCTGTTACATTTTAGTAATAAAGTCAATTAATTCCAATACCAGATAGAAGAAATACTTTGATAATAGCCTTAATAATAATTACGGTTCTGATAGCAGTTGCACTTGCCTTCATACTAAAACTAAAAGTTTCATTTGACCTATTCTGATGATAACCAGTAACATATAAAAGTTTGAAATCAAGTACTAAAAATATATAGGAAAACAATCTGTCATTATTTCATGCAGAGTTAAAAATTTGTATCAAAGTTTGCCTCAAGCACTAACTTAATAATCTTAACCATATTTATTCCCTAATGGCACTTCTTATAGAGAGAACAACTTAGTAAAACTTTAAAGAAATGATTCATAGCTAATTACAGCTCTGCCAGTATTTTCAATTTAAGTCACTTTGAGTTTCAATTCTTTATATTTACTGTAAAAATACTGTGAAACTGTGAAAAAAATTATAGAAATGTCAAACCCTGCTAATTCATTTTTCAGGTGACACTGATCCTCCTTATTGCACCTAGGCCATCAAAGAGAAATAATTTCATAAAACATCAATGAAAGATGAGAAGATAATTAAGTTGAAGCAATGATACATGGAATTAGAAGCAAAAATGAAAAGTTTTGCAATCACTTATTATTGTAAATAAACACGTACAAACCTTATAACCATCAAAAACAAAAGCTTCTTCATCTGAGCCAAGCTCCTGATCTGGCAGACAACCCGGCCTGGTCCAGCCAACTCTCATGTCTCCTGCAGTAACTGCCTCAAACTCAAAGTACCACTTCCCAGCTTTCACTGCATAAGTCTTTTCTGTGCGGAAGATCCTGAATTTTTCCATTATCCCACTGCACACGTCCAGTCTCACTGCTGTAAGGTTTAAAAAAGATAAAAATAAGGAAAAAAGCCAACCAACCAATGCAGAAAGTACTGTGTTCAACTACTGACAAAAATTAAGACAGTGAAAGGAAGAAGTAAAGGAAGCCCTTTGAGCATAAGCAGGTAAAGAAGAACGTGCTTGCAGAACAGCCACATGGGGAAAGTGCCCTTAACCATTCTGGGGAATCAACACACTTAAGTACTTCTCTGAAATAACCCTACATTTGGAAGTACACCGGGGGTGGGGGGGAGGGGAAGAGAGGGGAAAAAAAGAGAACTTAAAAATCTAGTGCAGTACAAATCACATGACTCAGGAATCACTCTAATTCTTTTCTAGGAAAAGAATGCAAAAGGCACAGATCGTTTCCCAGAAATTTGCAATTTATTAAATCCTGTGCAACCTCGGAAATGTCAGCATTCCAGTCCAATCACCATAACCCCTCTTTTTCCTGAATTTGTTTTAAGACCAAATGTGTCTGTACCTACCTGCACCTTTTTATTAGACCATGCTAAGAAACTCTCCCTTCTCTTCTGTTTTCTCAGCCACATCAAGGTCCATATTTCCAATATCATCTAGAATAGCCTATAAAATCATATCCCTGAGAATTTATTATCACTTCTCATGCCACTATGCCTTAGATGAGGCTCATTAAGTTTCCTGTAAGCAACTCTGAACTCTCTGACACATAATTCCTTATCCGTAAAATTTTCTCTTTGATAGTTGACAAAATTCATGCCTTAAAAACACTTTTGAAGACCCTCAGTACCTCAACTATACAGGTGTAGCACCACAAAGCATGATAACTGAGAAGTTTTCTTTTTAAATTTTAATTAACATAATGCTTTCTAGATTCTAAGCAATCTCAGAAATACAGCTGCTGTGGGAAACCAGGAAGGAATAATAATAAAGCATAAAACCTGACACTAGAAAGCTTTGTAAAAATAAGGTTTAAATAAAAATTAATGATTGCAGATGCAGAACACCACTAGAGGGCTCTAAATCCTTTAATAACAGTATGGATTTTTGCTGATGAAAGAGGATCCCTATAACATGTTTTATGCATCTCAAAAACTTGAGAGGTTTATAGACTGTAAAATCCAAATCCTCAAAATGAGTATAAAAATCCTCTGATGAATGCAATTCCAGTCTTTGCTCAAGAAAGAAGTTTGTGGGACACTGTTCCGCAGTTCCTTTCCTCTGGCAATTTTGCAACAGCATTCATCACATCTTTCAGATTCAAGTATTGCACTTGCATTCTTTGCATTTAATTAGTAACTCCATTCAAACAACCAGATCAATGACCTCTACAATGTAAGGAAAAAAATATAAACAGCAGAAAATGAAGAAAAGCACCTCTTAGCTTTGGACACACCTGTTCCAAACGTTTTACTGAACCAACAAATTCAGTAGTGGAATATTCTAATACTTTTTATTTTTGAGAAGAAAAAAAAAAAACAAAATTAATTACCATGGTCTTGATCAGGAGCTTCCAGATTGTAACCATAACCTAGAAGGGTGCGGACTGCTTCCCGAAGACTGTCTTTGTTTGACTTCTTTGTTCGATCATCCAAAAGAGCATATGGTACTAGGCGAGGATTTCTTCTATTTTTCACATCCTACATGCAGTACAAAAAAATCAATTTCAGAAATTGCATTTTTGTCTTAAAGACAAGATTATGCTAGTATAGCAGTATAAAAACTACTATTTATACCAACTGAAATATATATATATATATATATATATATATAAAGGATTCAAAGACGCTGAATAGTCTAGAAAGTAGTAAAACCCACTAAATTCACTAAAAAAGAAAGCAACACAAAAATAAACAAAACTGTGTGGCTTATACCTGCTATCATTTTCTATCAAATTTACTTAATGAAGTAACAATACAAGCCACGGAAACATGGATAGATGCAAAGAGGTTGACAGAAGAGTCAAAGGATTATATTCTTAAAATTGGAATGTGAGAAGGAATTTTTCTTTTCATAATTTTCTTCTTTTTTGCCTATTACATGTCCATCCAAATTTCAAATGTGTTACTTATTGCTGAATTAAGAATTGTTATTGTTATACTCATCATAAATTTTTGTACTAATGACCTTCTGCATCTCTGGGGTTTAAGTGTAGCTAATCAAGAGAATGATCCTGTACAGTGATTGAGCTTTGCGCACTCACAATCAAGTCAACAAGAAAACTGATTAGCTAAGAGTGCTAATTTCTATTGAGTATGCTTCCAATTGGTATATAGATGGAACTCTTCCTATTAAATACAGAGAAGTTATTGTAGACTACTAAAAGAAAAACTCAACATAAGCTTTTATTTTTTGTCAGTATTTTCCAGATTTGACAGTCTAATGCTGCACCAGAAGACTGTAGTTTGTCTGGCAAGTACTTGTTCACAGACGAATGGTTTGAGCTGGGTCACACACATGACATTTATATATTACTTTCGTTTTGAATTCATATCTTCTCATATTACAGGGAAAAAAAAAAGGAAAAAAAAGCCTATCTATTTTATTACACAGCTTTGTCTTCATTTGACGTTACAAACATCCATTAATAATTTAGAATTCAATTTATTTTACTTAGGTAAAAGAGAGCATTGCAACCATGAAAAGTTGGAATGCCTGGCAGAATGTGCTCTGACCGTAAATGGAAGGAACTAATAATGTTAAACTTCAGTGATGTAGCACTGACCAGGAAGAATCAGTATTACTTTATACAGTGAACACTACAGATTCTGCTACATACAGCAAGTGATAGACAAGTAACTATTACAAATAACATATACATTTATTAGTATACATTTTAAATAGGCAATAATTGGTTAACAATTGGCCCTACTTGAGTATATCTCTTAAAATAATAAAAAAGAACTACAGAAAAAAAAAACCTAAACAAGCACACCAAAAAATTTCAATATGTCTTTTAAAACTTTCATGACAGAACACTGCTGCAAAATAATTCCAAGGAAACACACAGGGAGCTGAGAGATACAAACTGCATTCATTCATTCCATGAGTATGTGACGTGCAGGTAACTGATCCAGTGCACTGGAACAACTGGTCTTGGAACTTGCATAGACAGATGTCACATGACAGTGAGAGTGAAACAACAGGAATGGCCATACTATCTAAAGCAGCATAGAAAACCATAGTGAAATTCTACAAGCACATCA
>NW_020956145.1:8853-33333 GCF_003031625.1 Empidonax traillii | reverse complement strand
CCAATCCTTTAGCCATCTGTTGACGAGTTGGGCTTTTTTATTCCTCTCCTTATTTAACTCCTCATCCATCTCAGATAGTACAGGAACTGAGGCAAATATCATCTGTGCTCCTGTCCCTTGAACTGACCGACCCAGTGCTTTAAAGTCTTTTTTAATTGTCCTGGCACTTCTTTGATTAATGTCCTCACTGCCAGCCTGGAATACCACCAGTGGATAATAGTCTGAGGGCTGAATTAACTCAGGAAGTCTCTTACTAATATCCCTCACCCTGGCCCCAGGAAGGCAGCATACTTCTCTCTGGGATGGGTCTGGGCAACATATAGGGCCCTCAGTTCCCCTCAGAAGGGAGTCACCGACTACAACTACCCTTCTTTTTTTTTTATACCTGTGGTTGTAATCCGTCTTTTAAACAGGGCCGAACCAGGAGGCTCTCCAGAGAGATCTTCTTGGCTGTCCTCTACCTGACTGTCTGGGTCCAGGGTCTCATATCTATTCTTCAAGGGCACCCTGGGGGGTGATAGGGGTCGAGAGAGAGTTCTTTTACCTCTCCCATTAGGGACCTGTTTCCATTGTCCCCCATCAATTTGGTCTGCTCCATCTGCCTTAGGGCAGGAGGGGCAGGGCTTGGCTGTCTCTTGTTGGACTTCCTTAGGGTTCAAAAGGGTTTGACTCCATCAGTCAATTTCCTTTTCATTCTCCCTAATGCACCTTAATCTCTCTACCTCTTCCTTAAGTTCTACTATCAGGCACAGCAAGTCACTCACCTGCTCGCATCGTACACAGCTATCTCCTACACCACCTGTCAGGCTCAGACACTCAGCACACCCAGAGACCTGGGTGGCTGCATACTTCTTCGAGGGGATTTTTCTGAAAACCATTGCTACCTTTAAAAAGCACACTAACCTACGAGAAGTGGGAGCTGGTTGCGCCCCGCCTGCTTGAAATGCCTTGAAATTGCTGTGCCACAGTCCTGTTAGCCAGATCCTGTTGGGGTGCGTGAGCAAAGGTCGCTCACGCTGCTGGAGGCTCTTATATAGCCTCCCCAGCCCTTGCTAACGAGCCCAACCCGCCCCTCACTCACCTTAATCAGTTCCGAGGAGGAGCCAAGCCTGGGAAAGTCTGGGCAGCAAATGGCCAAGTACCTCTCCTGGAGGCTCTTATATAAAATACAATTCTAAATTGGTATTTGCTAACTAAGTAACTTACGGAGTCCGAAGCATTAGAACCGTAAAGCACAGTAAAGTCCTCACAAAGCCATATTCTTAGTAATGTTAACAAACACTCTAAACTGACCCAGCCAATGCAGAAGTTGTATTCTTCATCTGGCATACTAACATCTGAGTTCTGACCTTAGAAGTGTGTGTATCCTTAGTAATATGTGCACAGCTTCTACCATCTTCATTGAGGACCATACCCATATGGAACGCCTGGCAGAATGTGCCCTGACTATAAATATAAGGAACTAATATATCATATATAAATAGTCTAAATAATGTAAAATGTGAAAGTTAGGTAACATAAATAGATTTCACAAGGACAAGACACTGGGTTTATATATATTTAATAAAAAAATAAGTAACAACTCTTGATTTTTCCCATGCATCCATATTTCCTCAGCCTGAATTTTCAGAACAATGCCCCTCTTGCATTATAGCCCTAGGCAGGCTAAGAAGACCAACTCCTGATCAAACAGTGATGTCATATACTTTCTATAAATTTAGAAAAATAAGATCCTGACTTAAAGACCAAACTGTCTTGCATTTGGAGCCAAAGAGAAGTCAGATTTGATAACTGCTTCAGGTACTACATACTGTAGAACAGGAAGTGCAGAGCATCTTTTTTAAGATGCTCTTTATACCGTGGAAGTTTTTACGTTACTGATTTTTATAAACAATTGTTAAAGTTGTGAGATTTTTAATACTTTTCTTCTCAATATAAATTGGGATTCTGATTGTTAGCTGCTTCAGCCACAACACAATGCAACATGAAGAAAAAGCAAGATAACTTTTGACTGGATGCATGACAATGCATATAAGCAAAATTTGAAAGAATCTTTAGCTATGATCCCCACAATCAGTGTGGAGACCTAGAAATCATATATTCAGGAAGATGGAGTGTGTAGGTAATGTACTTGAAATTATTTTCATTTGCTTTCTGGCCTCTAAACTTTACTCTTTTCTCTCCCTTTCTGTCTTTTCCTTATTTATATGGAAGTTGGGATCCTCCTGTATATATAACACCCCAGTTTTATGAATGTCAACAAATACTCTAAGTTCATGGATAAACTTATATGAGTTCTGAATATTTTCCATTAGACTTGATGGAAAATATTTATGAAGATTTAGTCACAAATACATCCTTTTACACTTCCATGCTACTTTTCCATCAGCTTGTTAAGAAAAATTCCTTAAAAGTAACCAAACAAAACACGCAGGTAATCATAGTAGGACTTAATGTCAAAATCCATGGCACATTAAAAAAAAACAACCAACCAACCAACAAACAAAAAAACAAACCAAAAACAAACAAACAAAAAAACCCACATACAACAAAAAAAAGTTCTCTCATAGCGCAAATGCAATTATTTTAATTCACTTACACTAAGGTTACATTGCTCCTTTGCCTGGATCTGGCTTCTGTATGTGTCCTTGGTCATCTACCCTTTCCCCAGTCCCAAGACCACTAACTTGCAGGTAATCATGTTCACCCTTAAAGGGACACTGTCACTTTTGTGCTTGTTTTTCCACTTACTCTTGCTATTTAATACGTTAAGCAGAACAAGTATTTTTCCTACCTGTTTTGTTCCTTTTGCTCCTTTAATGGAGCAATAAGTTACTGCAAGTCTGTACTACTAAAAAATATTTACTTGTTAGTGATCCTTGTCATCACAGTTGTCAGGACAGTTCTGGAAATAGAATTTATTAACTTGTGCTCCCTCTCCTCCCTGGCTGGCTATGCAGCAGCAGAACAAAAATACTGTATATAGTCATGCATCAAGAGCAGCTATTACGCCTTTTTAAGAAAAGATCCTGACAAGCAGTGGCAGATTGGGAAGAAGAAAAAAATCTGGAAGTAGGAAGATATTTTCTCCAATACTTTTTAAAGGAAAGAAATGGTTTATACATGGACTACTTGACAGTACCCTTTTAATTTTTTCATTTTATATAATTCCAAAATGATGAGGCACTCATATGGAACAGACCTACTAGGTTATCTAATTCAGCCTACAGCCACAGCAGGATTGCTGTTCATAACCTATTTCCCAGTGATTAGCTCATCTACTTTCAAACATCTGTAAGCTTCTTTCCCTTAGGAAACTATTTCATAGCTCTGCAAGATCTGTTATAGTATTATACAGCATAACATCATGTCACTTTATTCCAGTACTGTAACATGTCACAGTAAATGATGGGATAAAAAAATGTAACCCATGAAATAAATCCACTGGAGCCAAGTAGAAGCACACAGCAGTGTGGACAACAGCTACCAGACTGTCATGTGATATGTATGTCAGCTAAATGAGAACCATCCCTGCACTGCACCCAGAAAGAAGAATCTCGCTATTCTGCTCTCTTCTTACAAATTTTAATAAATGGTATCGGTACATTGTAAGCACTCCTGGAACTCAGACATCTGTCTTTTCTCCAGAAGAATAAGAAAAGAGAATTATTTGAAAAGAGAAAAATTATAGCATTAAGAGGAAATCAACATCTGCACTCCAAGAATGGTAGCTTCTGCGGGACACATTACTGGTGGCAAAGCTTTCAAGGCCATTATCTACCTGTATAATCATACATGAGACTACTGTAATTTGTCTGCCAAGAATAAGGGAGCAAAGTACACTGTAGATCTTGCAGATCTTCCTGAAGGCCATGACTGTTCTGAGCTCTTGTTCATCTCTAACAATTATACTCTATTTAAAGCAAAACTATGACACCACTACAGTTCCCACCCAGCACACAAAAGCTTTCAGTCAGTTTGACTGAAACAGACACAAAAAAATACTTGGATGTTTAAACCATAAGCACTCAATACTGCAAAATTTCAACTAAGTGGCTTTCCAATTCCCAATGTGATCAGCTTCATAGGGGCTTAAGCTTTTTACTTCTAAGTACTCCAGGTTCTTCTCTGCATGCCCATAACTGTCTTTGTAAGGAAGAACAGTACAATATTTATCACACATACCTAAGCCCCATCAAGATTTAGAGCAGAAACATTTGTCTAACGCTCTTTCAGAGCACAACCTGGTAGTTAAAATCAGGGTTTGATTCACACCAACTGCTTAAAAAATTTCCAAAAACTTAAGTAGGGAATACCATTCAAATAATCCTTTTATAAAACAGCTTGTCCTTGGCCACCAAAATGGATTTAGATACCTAAATCGTATTAGTTCAGTCAGATATTTTTGAGGATATAAGGTCAATTTTTAAAAAAACTCTTGAAAAATGGGTAATGCACCATTCAGTAATGACAAGACCAAGGGGTTTGAAGCTATATGTCTGTTTTCCATGAGTTTTCTCAAACCAGACTATAAATTGTAGTAAGTGAGCACAGATTTAATTTTCATATTGAACTTTGTCATCTAGCAAGTAGGGTATTTATTAGGAAGAGAGTCTAGGCAAGGCTAGAGTTCCAAGGTTGCCCCTCAGGACAGTATTTTAAGAGTCACTAGATAAAATACAGAGAGCTGTTCAGTGAGTAGATCACAGAGTCCTCCTTTTTCCTTCCCTGTGAGCCTCAAAACTGCCACTTCACAGGGTCACATTTTTGATTTGACAGTAAGTTTAGTCTCTTTCCCCAGGCAAAGCGCTGAGAACATAAGACAGATTCCATCGTTCTTCTGACATTAGGCTCAAGTGTTTAATTTTATGTTATGTCTCATACTAGAATGTCTCCTCAATGTTTTTTGGGGGTTTTTGTTGGGTTTTTTTTAAACCAAGTTTGTGGTCTGGAGTAATTCCACTGCCTTTTGGGATCCATAATAAAACTAATGATTTATGACTATCACACCACACCTCTTCAAATTCAGGACCTTCTACATCAACAGGCACACCAAAACATTATATATAAAGACAGTGTATAATAAACATATTGGGTAGATGTAAAGGAAAACTTTTTCATTGCCACTCACTCTCACTCCATTTTTTACTTATCATTCCCAATCCAGTAAAACTCAGAAAAGTCTTTGACAGCATTATTTAACTGCCTTTCCCACTTGATATCTTGCTAATGCAGAAAACACATAATTTAGCTGCAAATTCACTCCAATAAATATGGCGAAATTATTTGTGTTTTTTTTCAAAGATACACAGATACACAGGGTAGGTTAGATTGTCCTCAAGAAACTTTATTACTACATACGGGATTAAATTTTCCCCATGCTAGTCAGAAATGTAATTAGCTAAGAGATGCATTTTATTCCAGAAACTTCTTAACTTCATCTTAACCAAAAAATTCTGTTGCAAAACTAATTTTAATTTCGGGCTATGTCAAGTGGTTATCAAAGCTGTAACTATTCCCGACTTTCATTCATTTCAAATCTCTCAATTGGTAAGGCCATGCATTGAAAATGATTGGCTTCTCGAAGAATAAAAAATACGGGAGGCATGGTGTAAATTATTGAGTGCATTATTTAATATATCAGGAATATTTCTTTTGGGCATACAGTTTTTTCATTCTGGAAATGAACTGTGCAATGCCTGCATAAACACAGGATTGAAATAGTGAATTCAAAATGAATTAATCTGCTTCCCCTACCTGACAATAGAAAATCATCACTTCCAACACTTATGATTCATATTCTATCAGAAATGTTAACAGCATTTCAAAGGGCCACCTTCTCTAATTTAAAGATGTGACATTACGGGAAAATTTAATCCTGTGGTAAGCAGGGGTTTCCACCAACACTGAATTATCTTCAGTGTTTAACTAGCAGGGATTATTACATATATTTCAGTCTCCAAACACAAGAATTGGCTCACTGTCTGCCTAGATCCAAACACAGAACATGGATTTCCTAAATAGTTTATAAAGCAACACGACAGCTTTATAGTAAGATGCTATACAGGATGATGTTGAAATGCATATAAGCAGCAAATTTTTTGTCAAATAAATGTACTTTGTCAGTACACAGTGAAGTGAAAGTAAATGTCTATAAAACCAGATTAATTTCTTCTTTTTTTTTTTTTTTTAATATAAAAGCTTTGCAAATAGAATTAGCTTTGGTCCTGTGGAAAAACAAAATTTGACATGCGTGGCGCTGAAATGTATAACTCAAATTTTTGCCAAAAACAAAACCACTGTTTGTAGATAGAAAAGGTGCAAAAGGTTTTCAGTGCAAAACCATGAAAACTTTTTTTTCCCCAATCCATGAATTTGCTTAAAATTTCACTGTGATATGCTACCACACATTTATTAATGGAAGTGGAGAAACCTTTCTGTATATAAAATTCACAGTCACAAAAACAATAGACAATAATACTCTTAAGGGAAAACTGATGTAGTAACTGACTTGAAAAATACTAAATTAGGCTCCTTGTATACCAAATTGACTTTTTTGGTTTGTTTTTTTTTAAAGAAACCAAAGAACCTGAGTTTTACTTTTAACAATCCATCCATGCTCATTCTTATTCCCCTCCCTTGTAACACATTGTGATACTCACCACGTAATATTCCTATTCACTGAAACAAAACAACTAAAGTAGGACTGAAACTTGGAGACTGACCTAACTATTCTCAGTTAAACATGGACTCTGCCAGAAAAACAACATATTAGCAAACTGATTACTAGAAGTTTACATTCTGATTTTCCTGCATAAACAAAATTATTCAATTCCAAGGACTGCAAACCTTTAAATGATTCCTCTAGTGAAAGTCAATTTTTACATTTCCTAATACACTAGAGCACATTAGCTTCCTGCATGCAATTTTCTCACTCTGAGATCTAGATAGCATACAAGAATATACCACCAAGGTTTTTTAATACTGCTTTTAAAAGTCTCATACGGCTAGAAGATTTAGCAGTAATTCTTTAAGTAGGTATTTGTGTTTTCTTTGACTGACAAACATTCATTAGCTGTTTTTTCCTGATTGTTTATCCCCATTATTTCCATTTTACTGTGAAATATCTCAAAAGATAAGTGCTTTTTCAAGTGTCTGAAGTTAGCACTTACCTGCTGGATACCATATGTCCACCCTTGCCTTATACGGTCCCTTGCCCACACATTGTGAGCATTCTCTGCTAGTTTATCCACCATAGCTTCTTGAGAGGGGGTCAGTTTGATAAAACTCAGATCCATGGGTGCTGGCTTATATCCACTTAACAACTGATAGCTGTTGAAAAAGAACAGAACCTGCAGTTACTTTTCAGTAAGAAAAAAATAGAAACTACAAAGGAAATAAATATAACATCGGTAACATCTATACAACATATCTACATAAACATGATAGACACCTTTGAACATAAAGAATAATAATGCACTGACATGCATCTTGAGAGGCAGAAGTAACCGATAATGAAAGTTATCCAACATGGTCTGAACTAAAAATGTTTTTAAAGTGTTTTAGTACTTCCACATATTCAAAGTAGTAGATTAAGATGTTGCTTATCAAATGCTCATAACAACACTACTGTTGCTACCTCTGAGCAGTTCACAATACTTATTGAATTTTATCTATTTCCTACTGAAGCAAGAAAATATATTGTTCTTTTACACATAGGGACGTGAGAGATAGTGCAGGTCAAATGGATTATTCAAGATCACTTACGAAGTCCATCTAATAAAAGTTTGTCTTTATAGTACTTCATACCTTAACTCTCATTCAAACCATAAGAGCACATGTTTAAAATATGACTTAAAGAAAGGCACTTTCTCAGTTGTTTTAGCGCTCCTAGGGATGCTACTTTTATGAACTTGTTCCCATCCAATTAGTTACAGAAATCTACTTATGACCAAATCTTCTTCAATAAAGGACGTAAATAAATAGGACATAATAAATTTACAACAAAATAAATTTACGACACTATGTGGCACCACCATGGTGGACCTGACCTCCCTTAGCTCAGCTGATGAGGGAACATACAGGGGAAGAGGAGGAGTAGGAAGAGAAAAGTGTTTGGGGAAGACAAACAAGGGCTGTATTGAGTAACACTTGTGCCAGGGCGCTGATGGGGGGAGGCCACAGAGCAGCCTCTGTGGGGAGAGGCCAGGGCTGCCCCTGTTTACGGCTGGCCCAAAACAGGACCCACCGCTAGCCTGAGTCCCTCAGCCATATTGGTGATGCCTCCGGGAAAAAGTTTTAAGGAAAAGGCAAAAGGCTACATTGGAAGAGTGAGAAAAAAAGGTGTTAAAAACAGCCTGCAGACAGAAAGGCCGGGGGCAACAGGAGACAGAGGAGGCTTTCCCAGGTGCCAGAGCTGAGACTTCTGTAGTCCCAGAAGTAGCCAGGCTGGAGCTGGTGGATGTGCTCCATATGTGGTGGATATCTTTGAGTGTGGTCTTGAGTATCTTAAAAGTATTTTCCAACCTAAATGATTCTATGACTCTATTTCTTCTTAAGCATACTGACAAAACAAAGCACTATTTCAGTCACAACAAAACAGGTCTGTACAAAATAAACAACAACATTCTTCCCCTGAAATTATACACCCTGGGGTGTTTAAAGAACATCAAGTTTAAATAATTGTCTATTTTCTAAACCATTTTGTCATTTTCTTTATTTGTACTGACAGAGAGAAATCCAGAAAAAGAAGCAGTAATTATCCCCATTTATATTCTAAAATACTAAAATCCTTTTCAAATTTTAATTAATTCTCTTCTGTGACAACAATTTTAAAAACCATTTAAAAAATTATTTGTTGAAAACAATAATTTAAAAAACACCAGGTATTTAAGGGTGATTATCATCTATAAATATGAAGTTTGACCTTGCTTCAAAATCACTCCATTAAAAAGCAAACATTTGAGTTTGAAAACAACAATTCAAGAACATCAATCCAATCAAGAACATCAATTCAAGATAAATCATTTACACAGTTACCAATCTGCAGGTTTCTATTCCAGAATTAAGCAAGGAGTTAGCAATTGGGGGGCTGTCTCCCACACTCCAGCTATCTATCTGTCCTCATGGTTACCTCTCCTCAGGTAGCTGTGAAGTTGCTTCAGTGATAGGAGTAAAACCAGAGAGTAATGGAAATAATGAATCATCCTGTCACACTCCCCTGCACAAGTGTTACGTTGCGTCTTTAAAAGCTGTGATAGCCACAGCTATTCCAATATAGGAACAGCGTCAAGGAACCAAGGGGTGTCAAAGGATAAGGATCAAAGTTGCAATCCGTATGTTTTCAAGGGATCTTAGCCCATACTCTGTTATGTTGACTAAAGATTTTCAGCAGTCTGCGTGACTGGTTTTACAAGAGAAAATTAAACATAAAAAAAAAAAATAAACCTCTTCTTTCTTTTCATTCTGACAATTCATTTTTCTTTTTCCATTTCATTTAGACTTTTTTTTTTACCCCTAGAAACACTAAATATTTAGATTTTATTAAAACAAAGACTTGAAATATTTCAGGGAAGTATTTTAAAATAAAAGTTTACTGAATGTTTTGTTCAAAACCTGAAGTAAATTTACATCCAGTAAACATTCCTTATTAGAAAAAGAATTTCCACTGGCAAAAGTTGTGTTTTCAGTACACTAGCTGTTCAAAATGGTCCAAAACTGAATAATGCTGTATCAGGAAAGGGAAATTTCTGGCACAACTGTCAGTTAAAAATGTGATTTTTCTCCAACTTGTTACCAGAGTGCCTGTGATGCCAAAATTCTGCCAGACATAAATATAAACTTATTCTTAACATTTTATAAGTTCATTGTTACAATTGGATGTCAGAAAAGAAAAAAAAGCAGCAAAGGATTAAGAAGACAAACAAGAACACACAAGTAAGCTTAAAAAACCTTTTAGAATATAAAGCAGATGAGTTTGATTCATCCAAGTGATGTTTGTTGCTTTTCTTTTTCACAATAAAGTTTTGTGTCAAGAAGATATAAGAATTTATTAAATTATCATGAGAAAATCAAAAATGTTGGGATAGCACATATGTATTATCTAATAAACAGAAATAACTAGCAAACACAGGAAGTGACATTTCTTCTCCCATCAAAAATTTAGCTTTATGCACAACCCCCATTTAATCTTCTTTTGTTAAGTCTAGTCTAACTGTAAAAGAGCAACCCTTCTTCTCTTTAGGACTATATCCTGTAAAAAATGGGATCCAGCCTTACAGTTGATTCAGCTGCACAACTGTATCTTTGCTCCATTTTTGCTCATCCATTTTTGCTTTTCATTTGATGTTTTTGAAAATGTAAACACAATGTTTTTATTTCCTTTTTTCTCATTTTTTTTCCTATCTATTATGGGTGAGTTATCAAAATCCTGACAGTATCTATGGTAGGATCTCAGGTTTCTAAAGTTATGACTGTTAATGGCATTAAGAAGACTCAGCATTATCAATCTTCTTAAATTAGGAAGCCCAGTTTCTTCAGACTTGAGATTTAGCTGCAGTTTTTCAAAAGCAGGCAATCTAATTAATTTCAACAATTTTGCAAATGCATATACATTTCTGCCCAGGAAATTCAGAACAAAAATACAGAAGGCCTTAGATATCTCATTCTTCTTTGAGGGATATGCAATTACTTTAGGATACCAAAACTGAAGAACAGTTTGGGGGAATTTAAATTAATACCTTGCTTTTGCTCTCATTTATTCAGGTGAAGCAACCACATCAGGGATTCTGAAACTGTGATATCAACGGTATGTAAATCCATGCAGTATGGTATATATCATAGACTAGAGGGTCCAGGTACTTACAGCTACATTGTAGTGAATTATTACCCAGAAGCCTGCAGGAACCTTGTCAGAATGGGGAATGTGCTTTTAGCTCATGAAAGGAAGAAGGCAGGCAGGCTTTAGTTAAACAGGAGCTGGAGATTACTACACTGGCCTTAGGGATGCAGGTATGGGTCAGTGAAGGGCCACTGTGAATAATGGAGGTAGGCAATAGCAGAGGAACAGCTGTTTCTGCACAGAGCACGTCCCTGCAAAGATCTGAGTTGCTACTGGTGGCAGGAACTTAGCAGCTAGAACTTACCATTGCTCTTAGTCATAACGAAGGAAACCAAATCATTAATTTAAATTCAGGAATAACAGAACATATGGAAGTTCTTTCCAAGTAAAACTGCAACCTACACCTTTTTGGGTTTTTTATATATTATAACCCTCCTTTTTTACCATGGGCTCAAGTGTATGTTGGATGGTAGAGCTTTCATATGCATATACGAGTACAGTTCCATTATTTCAACTGCGCTCAAGTTCCCAAATTCTTCATTCCCAACGAGGAAGTGGGGGGGGAGGGGGGGAGGGAGGAGGAGGGGGCTGGGAGAGGTTGCACTGGTGCTAAGAAAGAGGCCAGGGCACCTTGACTTGGGCCATGAGAGCTGCTTTCAGATCTGTGGTAGTGGAGACCCCTATACCATATACCAGCCTGAGCCCATTTCTACCAATGCTGTTACCGGTTGATTGCTTGGGAAAAAAAGTCAGGCAGCTGTATGACTTCTCTCCACTTCAAGATATGGCTATTCAAGGACTTTCAATAATTTGCAGCACAGTTTGGAATTTCAACTTACTTCTTTGGAAGTTTCATTTTTTTCACTTTTTCTTCAGCATGTTCATCAGCAATCCCAACATGGCAGCCTAATGCCAGCAGGGTTCTAGAACACAAAAGTCAGAGAAAAATTAGTGCCAATGTTTATAGATTTAGAGTTTCTGCTGTGACTATAAATGGCACTATAACACATAGGAGACTAATGGAAATTACTGCAGTACAATATGGAAAGATTTGTATATGTAATAAGCTTTCTGATAGTGTTAAGTAAATACCACAAGATGCTCCTAAAAATTTTTAATAAAAATATGAACAGGTTACTTTAAAATGAACTGTCATACAGTCTATTTTGTCTATAGGAAGCATCAATTCAAAGATTCCCTGTCCTTGAAATATTATTTCTGCTTTATATACTTATTCATACTGCTTACATACTCATTCATACCACTTCATATCCAAATCTTCTTATGTTATGTTATTTACATTACAGTTGATGAAAAGATAAAAGGTAGAAAATGTCATTTGTTATTCTTAGAATGTGTCTTCTTTACCAAGAGAGGTCATTCCAGAAAACCAACACTCTCTACATAACTTTTGAACAGGGTTTATAGTATTAATTTGGTTTCTGATTATTTCAGACTTCTTCCTTTCCTTACAGTCACTCTCCCCAGCAGTATAAATCTTAAGTCTCATCTGCCTCCAGAATCTGATTTGTGTATCATCATTTATTTGATCCTGCATTATATTCAATACTGGGTTATAAAGTCTTAGTTTCTTTAGCTAGTTGTGTTACTAAAATATTGACACTGAAATGAAAAGAAATCCTAGACAAAAGTCAGGGACCACTTTCGAGTCAGATGAGAATTTTCTCAAAATCTGAAGGTGAAAATCCTATCTTTGATGGAAACTGATTACACAGAAGAAATCACAAATTTTAAACACCTTGGACTTCATTTCCAATTTCCTCAAAGTGGAAGAAAGGTGGAAAACAAGGTTTGTATTTGTTCTCATCCCTACCTAAAACAGTATTTTGTAGTTTTACTTTAACAATATTTACTGCTCTTGAAGTGATTGGAGAAAAAAAAGACCATAAATACCACAGTAACATTATTTCTCTTGGCAGATGAATGGCGTGTTTCAAGGAGATTCTTACAGCATATTTTTAGTGCTAGCTACATGAAGTAAATCCTACTGTCATGAATTGTGAACCTGATTTAAAATTAGACAGTAAAATCAGAAATGAGGAAACCAATATGCAGTGGCTACCTCCAGCAAAACACACCATCTGCTAAGAATACTCCATGCAGCTAAATTTCAGCTGGTATAAATAGTATATGATTTGTATGCAGCTATCACCAGCATAAATAAGAGAAACATATCTAACAGCGGAATGCAGTATAGAGGAACTAACCTCTGGTAACCCTAATTTTCTTGTAATGTAAGCCGGGAATTTGGATACTACATTGTCTCTGCCCAAACAAAACAAATGCATATCAGAGTGCCACAGGAGGATAAAAGGACATACCATACTGACAGATCCTGAAAGACCACTAAAACACTTCAAACCCAAACCAGAAAACTAAAAGTGTCTGAATGCTGCTCTCATTATCACACTGATACATGCAATTTTTGCACAAATCTGAGTAAACAGATAGAAACGGGAAAGTCAGTACAAAATAATAAGCCATAAAAACAGAAAAATGTACAAGACCAAACTGTAAAATATGTAGAAGAATGTGCAGAAACAGTATGAGCAAGCATATTTTAAATCCCATGACATTTTCAGAGGCAACTCTTTCCTGAATCTTGACATTTCCTACAGTGTACTATTTTTATAGTTCATAAAAGTATTCCATCACATTGAAAAATAAACACAGATCCAAATATATTGAAAAGAACTCTTGTATCGGATAATATGACTCAGAACTTCCTTGGTTTCTGACTCTCTCATCTAGTAAAGCTGGCAGCAAAGCTGGCAACAAACCAACAAAGAAAACACAATTACAGTCAGAGTAATTCTCTATGTCTTGCAACTATTTCAAATATGCAGTGGGCAGCCTTAATGCAAATTGTAAAGAAAATTATTAGGGGAAGTTTTAAAAGAACATTTTCTTTCCCTCTTCCCTTTTTTGCATTCATTGAGATTGATATCTAGTAGACTAGAAGCATCCAGTAACAAAACAGCCAAGACAGCTTACAATTCGAGATATCACAGTTTAGATCACCTAGTACTGATTAGTGCACTAATTTTTCCACCTTTCCAAACTTGCAGAAATAACCTGGGCAAGAAACTCCTATTCTAGTCATGGAACAACAGATGTCTATATGATAAATTAATTATGATATCACAAAATTAGAAGTGCATATTTCAGAAAATAAAGACTAATACAAGAATATAATGATGACTGAGATCAGTAAGCATACAAATTTTGAAAGCCATAGAAAAACTGAATGCTTTATATTTTGTAATATTTAATATTTAAATATTCCATTTAATAAAAAGGTTCTTTCCAGAGTAAGTGATAAAAATACTAGAATAAAAGTAATCCACAGTTTATATGTTTATAAAATGTTTGTTTGTTTTTTTTTTTTTAAACAGGGTTAGATTAGAAAAGCCCCAAGTCCTGAACCATTAATCATGTAAGGACTCATAAAATCTGTTTAATACTTAGTGGAACATTAGAAGTGTGCATGTAATTAGGAGAGCAGGACTTTTCTGATGCCTGAGTCATATTACATAGATTATTCTAGGAAAAGATCCAACTGTAGGGAAAGTTAATGACATTATCTTTTGTAGTTTCATAAAACAGAAAGGAAGAAGGTATTCTGAATTCTTAGCACATTGCTGCGCTGACAGGAGTCTCAAAAACATTCCTTGAAATTCTAATATCTAGCTGAAGACAAATATGAAGTTATTTTCTTGCTTCCAGTTCAATTTATCTATAAATGCTTTATCTCTAAATAATGCCAAAATATCCTTCCAGAAACTGTTTAACACTTAGGGTCATAAATATGTTTTTCACCAAGTAATTTATTTACGGGGGGAATGGTAGATCAGTAAATAGTGCAGAGAAGCTGACCTGAGAAGAAATCTGCAAGTGTAGGAGGTGTGTTCTACCCAGCTTTTTACTATGACATAAAGTCCTTGTAATATGACTTTAAACACTATATTGTACCATCAGTTTACATGGTAAATAATAATATAGGACAAATATCCATAGAAAATTAATATCACCTGCAGACACTCATCCTTTGTAAACTCTATGATCAGGAAAAAACAACTACACTTTAGCAAGAAAAAAAAAAAAAAGAATAATTTCAAATATGAGTGACCTGAGAACCACATAGAACAAGGAGAATTTATCAGTTTGAGAAATATTTTAACAGGTTGGCTACATGTAATGCTACATATGGAAGAAATTACTTAACATTTAGAGATATTTCAGTGTATTCACAGCAAAGTAAGAACTTGCACCTGCTTTATTGCCAAAGCTGAGGTGACAAATTGTATCTTTGTGAGACAGCTAACTAGATTACTTGAGCAAACCCTTTAACATCTCACTGAAATTTTGTAGCATTCCAACTGGACAGCTTCCACAACATTCATACATCTAACTGCTCATCCACAAACGGAGGGAATGCCTACTACTGTCTGTTCTGTGGCAGTATGCACAGATGACACAGAAATATCAGCAAAGGCTCCTGAAGCAAAGTTCATGATTAGTCAAATTCAACAAATATCTATTGAGTGTTAAAGTGTGTTTTACCAATAAAGAAAATTAAAAGAAATTAAACTAAACCAATTGAATTAAACCTAATTAGAAGTAGATATTTTTCAAAGCTTGGTTTTGTTTCTTTCCTCCAAGCTACAGGAGAACTGTCTGAGTTTCTTCCATTTCATAATCAGCATTATCACAATTATTCTAAAATTTCATAAGATAGTAAAAAGACTATCAAAGCCATTTTCAATGCCAAATACATTATTCATTAATGTATCTCACTCCCTCATTTTCATACTATTGCCCTCAACTAAATCTCAAATTTTAATTACGTGTCAAATTATAATTCTGGAAACTGCACCTTCTTAGAAAACTCTAACTATAAACTTTAAAAATTTTAGCAACTTACTTCAGTGTTTCAAGTGACATTTGCAAGTTATAATTTCTTTCCTGCTCAGGCAATTTTGAGAACTCCACCAGGCACGGGTGTTGTCTTTTGTTGTCATCTCTAATCTGAAAAAAAAAAGTAAAGTAATAAGCTTAATTTGTCTTGAAGAAATTTAAAAACAGTCCAATTCATAAAGTACTTAAAGCTGATCCTGTCAGAATTACTCAAACTGAACAACACTTCAAAACAGAAAGTATTCTGTATTCTCAGAGCATGATCATTCTGTTCAAGCAAGGCAAAATTTGCATTTGCAAATAAACTTCAGATTTGCAGATCTCAAATAAGTGCCAATTTGTACATATTGTTATATGGATGTTCACAGCAAATATGCAAAGTTCAAGAACAGTGCAATCTATGCTTTAACATACAGTCATAAAATAACATTGCCTCTGCAGCCTCATACTTGAAAAATTTTATGTCCAGTTTATACAAATATGTTGACACAAATGAATGGAACATGAATTTATTTTTACTGTAGTGATAGCACAGCCATACAGAATATAATTTATACAGACATGTAACTATAATTTGAGGGTTTCCACACAGTTTTAGTCTAATACTGGCCGTAACCAGAAAAGGCAATCTAGGAGGCTGGATAACTAAGCACTGTTGCTCTCAACTTAGCATCCTGTGCTAGAATTCAGTCAACAAAATCTACAGGTGCTTGATAAAAAAACATTAGCTTGAAAATATTAGCTAAAAGATCCCAGTGAAAGCGTTAACATTTGCTCAGTTGATGTAACTTTTAAAACCATACATTGCAACACTTCTGTGTCTATGTTTCATGGACCATAAGCTCACCATTTCTATTAATCTTTAAAGCTGCAAAGTGGAAGTTATTGAAAAACAGCATTATTGACTTTTGATCAGTCAGATAATTCTGCTGGAAAACTGAATGTTAACAGTTGCAGTCTAATTGTCACACTTCTTCCAAATCGATCTTAACCCTACCACTCAATAGTTTATTCAATCTCATGAAGAAAAAAAATCACATTTCTCTATAACATTTCTGTGTAACTTATTTTTTGCATTTTGATCTAAGCACATAATATTTCTCAAATTGAACAGCAGTCATTTGTTTATACTTTAGATTGAAAAATATTTACAAACTCTAGGGGATATTTATATTCATTTGATGGGATTAATGTTATTTGGGCAGACAATACAGGCAATTCAACTGCCAAGACACTTCACCAAAATTACTAGAAGCTAAAATCAGAAACATCTTTTAGTGGACACTGAAAACGTTTATTTTCCAGAGTTCTTTCTAAGATCTACAGTACTCTGCATTAAGAAAAATAGAGTATAGTCTCCAAGTTGTGTATAGCCAATTTAAGTCTTGGATGGCAGGTGTCTTCCTCAGAATTCCAAAGTTAATTTATTTCGCTTGTGACACTCTTTTTGCTCTAAAGCAACAATGCACAATAATTCTATTATATAGTCAGCATAATTTGCAGGTTGCCTTTCCATCACTTTTTTGTTTTTTCTGACCACAACATAAAAATCTATCATCTTGCAAATACTTCACTCCTATCAATTCTTAATTTTTGTCGATGGTTTTAAACATATAATGATGTTTAACAGAAATAAAGATATGCAGATGCATCTGATCATTTCAATAAGTAGCACACATATTCAGACTTAAAATGAATCCAGTTAACAAAGTCCTAAATTTTGCTAAATTGGCTTGTTATTTTACTTTGTTACGTGAGTAGAATGAAACAGTAATATCATATGCAATATGAGGTATCACTTTGGTGATACTACATACAGATCTGATAAAACATATATGTAGGAGGGAATATAAAATGTAAACTATAAACTATAAAATCTAAAGATGTTTTTAATAATATGGAGGGCCATTTAACTTTACAGATTCTCTGTCTTTCAGTCTTTAAACTTTTTGACTGAGTGAAAAAACATCACTAGCTACTATATATAGCGCATCTTGCTCTGAATTAAAAAGACCAAATCTAACTAAGATTAGATGGCTCGTGTGCATCTAAACCAGCTAATATCTGTTCCATGCCTTCCCTCATTACTCAGTAACTGCAGTGCATCCATTCAGGTAACTAGAACTGAAAACAGAGGCTTAAACATGAAATCATCCATGAGAAACCAATATGATTGAGGAGTCCATCTCCAGATGATCAGCATACACTTTACCACATTCCCAAAGTGAGCACATCCTATCACAGAACACTAACTCTAGAGAGAGAAAGCTAGAAAATTTAAAAGATTTAGCAACTATTTTTATTTTAAATATAATTAAATTTATTGCTGCCTAACGATGCATATTGCATATTGTTTAAATAGTGTTCAACTGTACAATCAGATTCTCACTGGTAAGTAATGGTACATTAAGAATTTCTGCAGGCTGCTTCACAGCTGGTATGATTACATAACAATTAAAATGTTTTGACACACTAATTGAACTGGGGGTTTGTGTTATATTTGGTGGGGAAATTAACAACAACAACAAAATCTAGAGAAATTATCTGTTACTCAAATATTTTATTTGCTACACGAAATATAGTAACTATGCCCAGTTACATTAAATCTGTAACCTGAGCTCCTCTGAAGACCAAAAGCTTTTTTGTAACAAAAATGGATTACATATATGGTTTTACACTTGTATCCAGCACCTGATGTGTGTTTCTATATAGCCTTCACTGTAGTTTTTTCTTAAACAGCAGCATTTGGGATCCAAATAACAAGCTTGTATACTTTTTTAATTATTAACTTCAAAAAGAATTTTTCTTTTCATACTCCATGAAAAGTAGAAAAGAGGTAATAGTTATTTGGAGCACCTAATACAGACATTAGACTGAAAAAGTGGAGAGGAGGCATGTGAAAAGCAGATTTAATGAAATTTCCTATAGGTAATATTTATTTTTCATGAAAAATAAATTTGGGACTTTCAAAAGAGCTATGTCAGTCAGCACATGTGAAGAGAACCAAGAATAACTGCTTTCACTGGCTTATCCCATCAGGCAACTGAATTCTTGCTGCAAGAACAAATAGGTGGTGAAAAACCCATCATGTGCTTTCTCTGCTGACAGACTGGCTAAAAATTGCAGCACCAAACAGCTTTAGTACCAAAATTCTGGTTCAAAAACACACAAGCATTGTTGGTTTCCACCTGCTCCTGGTGTGAAGGTATCTAAATTTTACAAATTTTGAGAGGACAATTAAAAAATGCAGTCCCATTAGCACATTGAAACTTGCATGCCTAATAACACTATGCAATTAATAGAAAATGAATTTAGAAGGTACATACTGGTCCATACTGCCAGCCAAGTTCAATCTTATTCATAACCCAAAGTTCATGAATGTTCTCTGCTAATTTTTCTCTAATCCTTTCCAGGTGGGGAGGCAAAACAATCTAAAGAGAGAAGAGAGAAAGAGGCTATGACAAATAAGTCGCTTGACATACCACCCAAGCTTTTATAACAGAAAAAACTTTGTACAAACCAGTTCTCTCAACAAATCCCACTAAAAAAACAAGTTTGGGACAAGCTGCAAATTCAATCAAATGTGAAGTAATATAGTCCTATAATATGTTTGTTTAAAAAGGAAAATGAAATCTTTCAGTTTCCACACCTGGCTAGTATCTACAGGAACTGGAGTGAAAGCTGCTTGTGACAGAGAGACAGTGGGACCCAGCAGGTCTCTTGTATAGCTACGATCTTGTTTGTACTCTCGGCTATGCTCCACTTTCAGCTTCTCTTTTGGCAGGACAGCTTCAAAGCAAGGGGCATATCCAGGTGGAGGAAGGAACTTGAACTCTCCATGACGACCTCCAAGCAAGAAACGTACCCTGTAAACATCAGAGTTGCTTTAGATTACCAAGAAACCCCTGGTGTCAAGTCTTATCAGTTTGAAAGCCTAACAAGTATTAAATGTCATTTAAAAAAATTAAAAAAAAAAAAAATCAGTGCTGCAGCTTCTTTGCATTATTTACAGTTTCACTTTCTCTGACTGGTGCTGTTGTTTATGATGCAGGAGGTCATAAAAACACAGGGAACGTAAACAACTGCTCCTTCTAGTTAATTTTACTTCCATAAAAGTATTCTAAATCATGAGACCAAAAGAAGTCACTGAGACAGAGAGAGAACACTTGGTTTACCTAGCACACCTATGAGGTAAGCAGCAGCCTTTTGAGTCTGAGAAGGCAGGGATTATAACCCACAGTAATTAATAATGCATCCATGAACTTTCTCCATTAAAAACTCTCCATTTTCTCTCATTTGAGAAATGAGTCTAAAAACCCCATTGTTCTTATTTTTCTCTCACAAAACCCTAAATCCTTAGGATACATTAAAAAAACTCCTGTATTACCTTTCCTAAAATATTTATCATATTCATAGAAAGCCAGAGGAAAGCTCTCTTTTATTCAATGCAAAATAGTCAATTTTTCATGGCCTTTTCTTACTGAAAAATTCGATCAATGAGGTAATAATGGTGCAGCAATGACATAATACCAAAATGACATAACAATGACATTATACTGAAAAATCATCCTAGAACACTGCTATCCAGAAGGAACAAGAACAAAAAAAAAGCCCAAAAAACTAGCTTTAACACAGAATAATTTTGCTTCTTTTCTGTTTACTATCTTACCAGAATTTTGTTAATGCTATACCAAAACACACTCAAAAACTGTATGCAGCACACAAATAATACTGTCAAATACTTCTCTCATGACAGAAATAAAGCATGCAGGTTTATAGCTTTGCATTTTGCAGCATGTGCATCTATAGTTTCACCATGTTCTATCTCCTGTAGCAAGGCAAAGTCTAAAATGAATTTTCCATCTGGAACAAGAGGTGGGTTGTGCCCAATATGTGACAGCTCTTAGCTTCTGATGTATTCTTTGAATGAACCCTCACAGAGCATTGTTCTGCCTCCAACTGAAATCAGCTTTCAGCCCTTGCCTTTGCCAATCCTGCTGAAGTTGGTCCCCCTCGCTGGAACACCACACAATCTTAATATCATAGTCTCAAACTGTTCAATACATGGAAGCAGAAGCCTGGCACCTCAAGTGTGATTTGAAATTTTATAGGCAACCTGTACATACTGACTGAATTCATATTAACTCATCCTACTGAAAGGGAAGTGTATGACCAGCACTTCTTAAGGTAAGTGCAGATAGTGCCTCTTTAATAGTTACTACCTCATAAGAAGTGAGTTAGGAAAAATATATTTTTAGTATCAAAGGCTGATAAAAGATGCTGTCCTGGAGTGAATGTGTAGCAATGTGTCAGCAAAGAAACTATTTAGAAGCTGTTTTCTAAGGCATATCCACAAACCACCTGAATACACCTGTGTGCTGAAAAACAACAGATGCATTATCTCTTCAGGACATCTTTGTAGCTCTCACTATCCAAGAACTGGAACTTTGCCAGAAAAGCAGATGTCACAAAGGGAAAACAGAGCAGACAGCCAGGGAAGTGTTCAGCATATTCTCGTATATAGAAAAAAAAAGCAGATTGGAGGAAAAAAACCACAAACAAAAAACCCACAAACCAAACCAAAAAAGAAAAACCAACTACACAGGATGCTAACTTTATTCCTGCAGAGAAGCTGACAACTGGGAAGAAGAGGCCATCTATGTTGAAGTTTTCAAACATTCCTTGAACTGGCTGACCATTTATCCTGAAGGAAATGCTGGGGGCACTCAGATCCAAACAGCAGCTAATAACATCATCAGTTCTTAACAGATGTTGATTGGGAGAATTTACTGTCCGTGCTACACAACCTATGGAAATAAATCAGACACATTTCGTGAAACTTATGAAAATTGCACAGGTTTTCACAGCAGCCTAACAGCAGGGAAAGAAAATACAGCTATAGAGCACAAACACATCGATACACAAATATCTAACCAATGACATCCAAGACCTGATTTTAAGCTTGCAATACAGTGAATAGCAGCCTACAATCACAACAACATAGCTATTTTAATCATAAATAATTCAATTACATTATATTTATTGTAAGTGAAAATAATTACTGATACCTATATAAACAGTCAAAAAACCAAAAAAACCCTACATTCTATTCCTTATATTATAGAAGTGCAAACTGAAAACAACACTTAATATCTATTATGAAACCTAGTATACTTTACTAAAGAATGCTTCATTATTCAAGATAAAGATAACTATCTTACTTTGAATTATTTAGGAAAAGTTAGGTACTCCCTGTTATTAAAGGCCGTGTCATGATACTGTTGCTAACTTTCATAACATGCTACTCAGTTTCATAATCAAACCACAAACCAATATTTTTATGCACATACAAAGAGATATGTATATTCAGTAATATATGTATTTTTAACAGGTGTTATACGAATTCTAAAGGATTATTCTACCTTGCATCAAATTACATTTACACAAGCACACCTGCTTCCCAAGAGAAGTAAGTTAGAGAATTCAGAAATAGAAGATGATAGTTTCTGACATTTACTGCCATTTACAATTAAAAAAAAATTCATGGAAAAGCACATAAGTTTTATGAAAACATCTCTACACATATTTCCAAAAATAACTTATGCACTGTTTGCAAGAGATAAAACCATGATCCATCTAAGAACAGAGCACTAACTCTTTAACTATGGTGATCAGCTTTTGTAAACACGAAGTACATAACCTGTACTACATTTCCAAGATGAAGATGGTATATGTTTTTAACAGAAGCAAAAATAATAAAAATCTACATCATTCTACAAATTAATTTCCAAACGCATAGCACTACCACCACTCCTGAGGAAAAACAAGTTCCAATACTCTACATATGGAAAATGACTTCACAATACTTCCAGAGGAAAACATCACAGCTGAGAGTTAGTTTGAAATAAATCACATAAAGGGACAATTATTTAATGTCAGGGATAACTAAACTCTAAAGACCTACCAGTGAAGAGTGGATATTTCATCTCCTTAATGAATTCTACTTGAGACTACATGCCTTTTTAGGCACTAAAATTTAGACAAATAGGTTATGGAGACCAATGCAAGGGTGACTGCAAACAGAAATATGCACTGGTCACTGATGAACACACAGCAGACAAATGACCTAATCGCCTTTTATGGCCTTGGGCTTTAAAACTCTATGAGTTTCACTTCTCCATAATAGATAAGTAATTGCAGGACTGAAGAAACAAATGTCAATTAAATGTGATTCTCATACAGGTTTGGTCCAGAAAAGAAACTCGGGGGCAGAAATTATTGTTGCTATTCATTAATGCAGTAAGTGCTTCATGGCAAGGTTATTCTTAAAATACCATTGCAGAGAGTTATCAAAATGCAGCCTGGGATTTTGAAAGCAAAAGAAAGAACATGATTTTCAAAATTCAACTACTTAAAGTCCTTCCAAGTTTGAGAGGTATGTGTTACATAATAGTTTCAATGAAGAATGAAGACAGAAATATTTTCAAATCTAGCAGCCACATCCACATTCACAAGAGATACAAAAACTGCATATAAAAAGGTTGTCTGACTTTTTTGTCTAGGCTGGATTATTGACTTGAGAACCATAAACAATTGTTCATTTATTGTTTTGTTCCATTTCTGAATAAAAAGTTTGATGTAGGCTAAAAAACAATTTTGATTTTCAGTTATCTTTTGTTTCCTATGTACAAGTGACCTTTTCTACAAAAGCTAGTTTGGTTAGCTCATTATTTTCTGATTCTTCTGTAATAATACTTTATCTGTCAAACTCTGTTATGACATAGTTTTAATGATATCATTAATTATGCATCATTGTTCCAAAGTAATGCTCACTATACATGAGAGGCAAAGTGGCAGCTTCTTTCCTAAGATGCCACTCCAGCCGATATGCTATTATTTATTAATACAATCCATTGCTATTTTGATTGGAAAGTTCTTTTGAAATGTAAGACTGTATTCTTTTCCATGTATCAAGCCACAATGCCTCAAAACTTCAAAGACCTTGGAGATACAACTGACTTACTAACTTGCCTCTCTTGTCTGCTAAGGCAGTTTAGAAAACCAGTTCATACCTTCATAGTGGCAAGAATTGCCAATTCAATGAACGTTACTCAGTTTACAGTCAGTTCTACAGTTCACCACTACCCAATAATCTCTCAAAATCAAAGTAAAATTTTTTTCTCAGCAAGGTGAAACCACAGTAAAATCTCCTTCCAAGAAGTTCAGGACAGTCCAACGGTAGGACTACCCATTCTAAGTGACATCTGGGAATCTTTTCACAAAAGTTAAATCAGATGAAAAATATTAAAAGAACGATTTATGATTCTTATTATTCTGACTTTGCTGAGCTAACGCAATTTGAAGAGAGAATAAGGTATTTGTGGAATCAACAGTAAATACAGGTACTCAGTTCAGCTTTCTCTAACACTAGAATTTGCATGAAGAAATTACTTTTAACAAATACATCCAAACTAAGCCAAGAATGTTTTAAAGATTAATAGTTGTCCAAACACATCATATACAAACTAGGAATATGATTCTGCAAGTCTTGCAATAATCAGTCAGTCTTCATGCATGTAAATAAAACATTCCTATAGAAAAAAAAAGTTTCAAAATGTATGGCAAATAACATACTTAAAAATCTTCACACCTAAAGTGTCTCTGAAATCCTAAAGACCCATATTAAAAATCTGGTTGGAAAA
>NW_020956145.1:3987-8410 GCF_003031625.1 Empidonax traillii | reverse complement strand
AAAAAAAAAAAAAAAAAAAAAAAAAAAAAAAAAAAAAAAAAAAAAAAAAAAAAAAAAAAAAAAAAAAAGGAGAGTCTTGTGAATTAAATTTCTCAGAATGTTCTTAAACTACTACATAGGAATTAAAAATCCAGATGACTGTCAGACTTCTTTTTTTGCAGCTTGAAAGCTTTAAATAAAATATTTATAGTTGGTACGAAAAACAAATGTACAAGTCCCATGCTGAAACATAAATTATTAGTCTATTTGCATTACTTGGTATAAAACAAGTTTTTTCAATACACATTGTCAATTTAAATAATATTTTGATACAGGGTACTGTTTCTGTACGTTCGTAGTGCCAATTGAAACAACTGATTCACTTTGCTGCTGTTGAAAACAAATTCACTGGGATTGCAAACAAGAATGTAGTGTTTAAACAAAAATAAGCAACAACAAAATACTCAAGAGAATACCTGACCACAGATGTAGACCATCAAAGCCATAGGAATATAAATCATCACCAACACCATTTCCTCCCCATTCTGCTCCTCCCCCTGGATAGGGTGAGTAGCCTTCCGTTGAAGCCCAGCCCACTCGTAGATGTGTTGATTCTGCAGTCACAAAGGGCTCTAGATGGTCCACCATAAGCTCATAGTACCATTTTCTGTACTGGGCAGAGCCTTCACTAATCCCCAAGAAGATGTTGGGTCGCATGCTTAAACAGAAAAAATAAAAATAGTTATTAAAAACTATTCATCAAGGACATGATGAACTGCTGCATACTTTTCATTAAACTCAAATTTCTAGCTTGTTTTGTGTGATTAAACAACAGTAATCATTTTATTTCATAGAATCACATAGATTACCAGTTTGGAAAAGACCTCAAGGATCATCTGGTCCAACCTTTCCTGGCAAAAGCATGGTCAAGACAAGATGGCCCAAAACCCTGTCTAATTGAAACTTGAAAGTGTCCAGTGTGGGGGAATCCACCACCTCCCCAGGAAGATTATTCCAATGAGTGATTGTTCTCACTGAGAAAAATTTTACTCTTGTGTCCAATCAGAATCTCCCCAGGAGATACTTACACCTTTCCATATGATTCCTTGCAGAAAGGGAGTTTCCATCTTTGTAGCCACCCTTTAAATACTGGAACACAGTCATAAGGTTTCCCCTAACCCTTCATTTCTCAAAGCTGAACACACTCCATTCTTTTAGCCTTTTCTGCCATGGCAAGCTTCCCAGTCCTTTGGTCATCTTTGTGGACCTTCTCTGGACCCTCTCCAGCCTGTCCAGATCTTTTTTACACAGCAGGGACCAAAACTGAAAACAGGATTTCAGGCGTGGCCTGACAAGCACTGAATAGAGTGGGACAAAGATTTCTTTCTCTCTGCTGGTGATGCACTTGTTGATGCAGCCCAGCACCCTATTGGCTTTCTCTACCACAGCAGCACTGCTGTTCACTCATTCGGCACTTGCTGTCCACTGGAATCCCCTTTTCAGAGAGTTCCTCCCTAGCCAGGCAGATCTCAGCCTGTGCTGCACTCTTAGTTTATGTTTTCCCAGGTACAAGACATTACCACTTGTCCTAATCTTCATAAGGGTCGGTCAGCCCACTCTTCTAATCTATCCAGGTCATCCGGCAGGGTAGCTCTCCCTTTCCAAGTGTCCACTTCCCCATTCAGTCTGGTATCATCGGCCAACTTCATAAGGGTACACTTGATCCTTTCATCCAGATAATTTATGAAGATATTAAACAGCATTGGGCCAAATATCAATTCCTGAGGAACCTCACTTGTGACAGTTGCCAGTTTGAAAAAGAGCCATTTACCACCAGCCTCTGGGTTCAGCCAGGCAGTCAGTGCCCACCCACTGAACAGACTCCTTGTCTTGACCCCAACACATCAGTGTCTCTAAGAGAAGGCTGTGGGAAACAGTACTGAAAGCCTTGGAGAAATCCAGGTAGACATTCCACATGAACCAAGCAGGTTACTTTATTGTAAAGGTGATCAGATTTGCCAAGCACAAAAAGGCTCCAGTCATCAAAGAATGTACCATTGCCAAAAAAGTCAAAACTCACACAACAGCACTAACCATGAAGCCAAAAGCTGATCTGCATTATATGTCTGTATCTGCACCCTTTCCTCTAACTAGAAAAACAGGAGGAGTAGATGAGCACCAAGACTTTGCACTGGCACCTCCAGGGCTTTGCAGTCTTCTTGACTACCCAGGTTCTGGCTTGCAGTACCATCTGTGCCCACATGAAAAGAGTAACAGTGGATAGTAATTCTGTGCTCTTAACAAGTGGTGGCACCCTCTTGGCAAAATCTCAGAATCAGCTCCCAGAAGACAGAAGGCAGTATTTATTTATTCACTCATTTATTCTGGTGAAAAATACATTTTAGGTAGAAAAATGTTTGCTTCAGTAAGTGAAACAGTAACCTCACTCAGACGCTAATGCAACGGTTTATGTGTTTGAATATTTAATAGATGTTAAATCCCGCAAACCAAAATTACACCTATTAACCACTTACCAAAATAAATGTAGTAAGTACACATTGCAGGCTTAATGTGATGTAGCAAACAAATCTATAACACTGATTATCCGTTCAAGAGAATAATATTTTAAAAGATACAAAAGTAAAGTGTCATTCTATTTTAAAATTCTCTTGTACCTCTTCTTTCTTTATTCTAACTCCTGTATAACTCAGTAAATTTTAGTGGTTGTAGAAATCCTTAATATCAATGCGATGCTTCTACTGCTACTGATTTTACAGTACTTCCCAGTACTTAGAAGGCAAAACTACGACTGTGCCTACTCAATATCTAGTTAAATAGCAATATGCAGAGTCATATATCTAAAGGTCGGGGGGGGTGAGGGGAGGGGAGAAGGAACTCTGTGCTTTTTAAATCTGATTTTGGGGATAATATTGAATCTAGACTCTCAACCAAAAAAAATTTGTCTCCAGACAATCATTTCTGCGTTAGCTCTGTACTAAGAAAGCCATTCAATCTTGAATTAAAGCTGTAGAGCATATAAATATCCAAAATCAATGCTAGATATATTCCTCAATGGTTGGTTACCCATAATACAAAAAATCTTTCAGACTTCTAGTCTGAGTTATCTGGTCTTCGCATATCTCCACTAGATTGGGTCATTACTTCTATAAATATTGTCTTTCTACAAACAAGCTGACTAATCAATAAAAATGTAGCTCTAAGCTAGCCCAAACACACAGTATGTCTTCTGGTGTAGGAAATTCAGGGGTAGGAAGAAGGGCTGATACAGGTGGTTAAATATAAGTCAGTGTAAAAGCAAAGTTTACTGACCTGGTGGCTTATAAAGTAACTTGTTTTATCAGGTAAGACTAATAAGCTTTCCTTCTAGAAGCATATAGGGTATCTTTTTCTTGTTTCATTGATCTTACTGCCTTTTGAAGTAACTGCAAGAATAAGAATCTTTTCATTCACAACTTTCTAATGTAAAGCAAAAACATGTAGTAATGAATTTGCTTTTTCTACAGCCATGGTTTGGAAAGACAGCTCTACCTTCTGTGTATGAAATTTAAAGTCAGCTCAGAGGCTCAATCACAGAATCACATAATCATTGAGGCTGGAGATGATCTCCAAGATCATCGAGTCCAGCCTTTGACCAAACACCGCCAAGACAATAAAACCATAGCAGAAGTGCCACATCCAGTCATTTCTTGAATACTTCCACGGATGGTGACTCCACTACTGCCACAGCCAGCCTTTTCCAATGCTTAACCACCCTTTCCATGAAAAAAATCCAAGCTGAACTACTCCTGGCACAGCTTGAGACTATGTCCTCTTGCCCTGTCGTCAGTTGCCTGGGAGAAGAGACCGACCCCCAATTGGCTACAACCTCCTTTCAGGTAGTTGCAGAGATCAATAAGGTCTCCACAAGCCTCCTCTTCTCCAGATTAAACCCCACTTTCCTCAGACAGTCCTCACAAGACTTATACTCCAGACCCTTCATAGAATCATAGAATAGATTGGGTTGGAAAAGACCTCCAAGATCATCAAGTCCAACCCCTGATCCAACTCCAATTACTGTATCATGGCACTAAGGGCCACATCCAATCTCTGCTTAAAAACCTCCAGGGATGCTGAATCTACCACCTCTCTGGGTAGGCTGTTCCAATGCCTGATTACCCTCTCCGTGAAGAATTTCTTCCTAACATCTAACCTAAACCTCCCCTGGCAGAGCTTGAGCTCATGTCCTCTTGTCCTATTGTTGGTTGCCTGGGAGAAGAGACCAACCCCCACCTGGCTATAACCTCCCTTCAGGTAGTTGAAGAGAGTGATGAGGTCACCTCTAAGCCTTCTCTTCTCCAGACTAAACAACCCCAGCTCCCTCAGCCTCTCCTCATAGCACTTGTGCTCAAGTCCCTTCACCAGCCTCGTTGCTCTTCTCTGGACC
>NW_020956145.1:0-2193 GCF_003031625.1 Empidonax traillii | reverse complement strand
ATAGACTTGTGAGGATCCAGATGATTCAGTAAGTCACCAACTATTTCCTCCCGGAATACAAGGGGGCTATTTGGTTTCCTATCTCTGTCTACCAGCTCCAGAGGCCAGTTGCCTTGAGGGCCACCTGTCTTACTGGTAAAAACTGAGGCAAAGTAGGTGTTAAGTACCTCAGCCTTCTCCTCATCTCTAGTAACTATGTTTCCCTCCAAGTCCATCAAAGAATGGAGGTTTTCTTTGCCCCTCCTTCTGTTATTAATGTATTTATAGAAGGACTTTTTGTTATCCTTAACAGAAGTGGCCAATTTAACTTCAAATTGCGCTTTTGCATCCCTGATTTTCTTTCTGCATGATCTAGCTGCCTTCCTGAATTCTTCATAAGTAGTAGCCCTTTCTTCCATAGTTGGTAAAGTTTCTTTTTATCCCTGATTTCCTTCAGAATCCCCGTTTAACCAAGCTGGTTGTCTTCCCCGCCAGCTTGCCTTTCGGCACACCGGTACAGCCTGTTCCTGTGCTCTCAAAACTTCCTGCTTGAAGCACATCCATCCCTCCTGAGCCCTCTTGTTTTTAAGGGTTGTTTCCCAGGGTATGCTCTGGACTAGACTTCTGAATAGGTCAAAATCTGCCCTCCGGAAGTCCAGCGTAGAGGTTTTATTGTTGGCTCGCCTGGAATCTCCGAGTACTGAAAATTCTATTATTTCGTGGTCACTATTTCCCAGGCGGCCTTCAACCACTACATCTCTCACCAGCCCCTCTCTGTTTGTAAACAGCAGGTCTAGCGGGGCCTTACCCCTGGTAGGTTCATTTACCAGTTGATGAAGGAAATTGTCCTCTATACACTCCAGGAACCTCTTAGACTGCCTCTTCTCTGCAGTATTGAGCTCCCAACAGATATCTGGCAGGTTAAAGTCACTCACAAGGACAAGGGCTGACGATTTTGAGACATCCGCCAGCTGCTTGTAGAATAATTCATCCCCTTCATCATCCTGGTAGGGCGGTCTGTAACAGACACCTATGATGATGTCAGCCTTGTTGGTCTTCCCCCTGATTCTGGTCCACAGGCACTCAACCTTATCGTTGCTGACCCCAAGTTCAACAGAGTCAAGAGACTCTCCAACATATAAAGCCACCCCTCCACCTCTCCTACCCTGCCTGTTCTTTCTGAAGAACTTGTAGCCTTCCATAGCAGCACTCCAGTCATGCGAGTCATCCCACCACGTTTCTGTGATGGCGACTACATCATGGCCTTCGTGCCGCAGAGTGGCTTCCAGCTCCTCTTGTTTGTTGCCCATACTGCGTGCATTAGTGTACATGCACTGCAGGTGGGTTGTTGATTTAATTCTTAACTCAGGCTTTCCATCCCTAGGTTGATCACTGGAGAGACCGGTTTCAACCCCTTCCCCCTTCAAACCTAGTTTAAAGCCCTCCTGATCAGCCTCGCTAACTTATGGGCTACAGTCCTCTTTTTCTTCCTAGACAGATGAATCCCATCTGATTTTAAGAGACTAGGTACCATGGAGTTTGCCCCATGGTCAAAGAAAACAAAATTTTGACGGTGGCACCAATCCTTTAGCCATCTGTTGACGAGTTGGGCTTTTTTACTCCTCTCTTTATTTAACTCCTCATCCATCCCAGATAGTACAGGAACTGAGGCAAATATCACCTGTGCTCCTGTCCCTTGAACTGACCGACCCAGTGCTTCAAAGTCTTTTTTAATTGTCCTGGCACTTCTTTGATTAATGTCCTCACTGCCAGCCTGGAATACCACCAGTGGATAATAGTCTGAGGGCTGAATTAACTCAGGAAGTCTAATATCCCTCACCCTGGCCCCAGGAAGGCAGCATACTTCTCTCTGGGATGGGTCTGGGCAACATATAGGGCCCTCAGTTCCCCTCAGAAGGGAGTCACCGACTACAACTACCCTTCTTTTTTTTTTATACCTGTGGTTGTAATCCATCTTTTAAACAGGGCCGAACCAGGAGGCTCTCCAGAGAGACCTTCTTGGCTGTCCTCTACCTGACTGTCTGGGTCCAGGGTCTCATATCTATTCTTCAAGGGCACCCTGGGGGGTGATGGGGGTCGAGAGAGAGTTCTTTTACCTCTCCCATTAGGGACCTGTTTCCATTGTCCCCCATCAATTTGGTCTGCTCCATCTGCCTTAGGGCAGGAGGGGCAGGGCTTGGCTGTCTCTTGTTG
>NW_020956144.1:223988-227369 GCF_003031625.1 Empidonax traillii | reverse complement strand
AAAGTGCTCAGTCTTGAAAAAGTCTGAGGAATATATCAAATTGAATGCAACAGTAGCTAGAAGACTTTAATCAGAAAGTTTTATTGTATATGATGCATATATGCTGCATATGATGCAATGATATTATGCATATTATTAGTTTTGAACAGATATTTTCAATACTAATATTGATCATCAAAACAGGGAGGATCGAGGATTCGTCCATGTGTAGTGAAAAAAGGTACAGTTGAGGAGGTTCTTGATTTTTCTTCCTACTTCAAAATGTTTCAGAAAACCCAAGATGAGTTTTCCCTCATCTCTTTTCTTGTTCTCCCAAACTAGTTTTAAATAGATAAGAGCACAGGTAAATTAAGGAAGTATCTAACAACTCTATGCACATGCAGAGAGGGTAATTGCAGTAGAAAAATTCTGGGTTTGGAACAAGATAGGCCTGTTTAAAAGTCTCTGAGTTTAGCTGTGGGGATTTTCAAACCATTATTCTAGAAAATCTGATTACAGAGACACTACAGATAAGAAGCAATATCCACCACTCTAGTTCTCTGAGGTCTTTTTAACTTACTTTAGTGGTGTTAATGCAATTGAATTATGTAACTAGTACAAGACCTGATTGTGAGGGATGTTCTTAGCATCCTATTTAAAATATCAGTTTGAACAGTGGGGGTTTGTTTTCCTGAAATCTACAGCTAATTTAAACCTGAAGCTGGCCCAGAATTTACTGGTGGATTCTAATTGTATTTTGGTTTTGACATTAAAATTGGTTCTGCACTAACTGTTCAAGCATTGGAATAGGTTCTGCAGGGAGTTGGTAGAGTCACCATCACTGGAGGTGTTTAAGAGGTGCCTATTTCTGATTCTGGGTGATAGGGTTTAGTGGATTAGGGGTTACAGTGGTAGTGCTGGTTGATGGTTGGACTTCACGATCTTAATGGTCTCTTCAAATCTCAAAGATTTTATGATTCTATAACTAATTTGTGTTTCCAAAACTTCAAAACATTCTTTAAAACATCATTATGGTAAATGAAGAAGCAGTTAAAGAAGCTTTTTACATAGGTCTGTGAATTGACTAATGCAATAAAAGCCACTTAGAAATCATATGCAGTTATTTATTATCTAACTATATGAACCAGAAATTTGCTATGGACTGCTATGATTAATAATATTTGCTTTTAAGAAAGGTACTATGCCTAAAATGGTAAACCATGGGGCAACTATATTATTAGTAGAATTTTCATTTTTCTGTCTAATGCAATCCTTCATCCATGAGAAGAAAAAGAAATAAAATTTAATAAAAAAATTAACCATCTGAGAACTTTTTGTTAACAAGTTGGTGGTGTCATACTTGTGACTTGCTCACCTGAGTTCCCTTCTACAACGTTCCCTCTTTACATATATCCTACAACTTTGAGAACATAAAAAGTCGTATAGTTTGCACATTTATTTCTCATTCAGATTCAGAGGACTGTCAATATTCATCCTAAATAGCATTGACCGCTGAAATTGAACCGGCTTTGGTAGCTTCGTTATTTTCATAAATTCACCTAGTTATCATAGTATCCTTAAATGAACAGTGAGAAAACTGTCAAGTAAAGCTTTGTAAACCCATTAAACTAACACAATCCTGCAATATATTTTTCTGTGTTCAGTCTGCCTCACCAGAGATTTCAACAAAAGAAACTTTTTTGTTGCACAGACTGGTTACTCCATTTAAATTTCTTAGGTGTGACTGTATAAGTCACACCACACTAACAGTAATAAGTCAGGTATGTGTTCCTGTCTCTGTAGGAAACTTGTCATACAACAGGCCACAGGCTGTGATGACAATGGTGTGTCCTACACCATGAACAGTATGGGCTTTGCCTTGGGTTTCCTTTCCCCTTATAACTCACCTAAAGAAAGCAAAAAAGTACTTTTAGGATCCCAGTATGATTTCAGTGACTGCACAAGGCATTACTTTGTTACTTCTGAAGAAAAAGGATTTGTATTTATTTACAAAAATTCTAAAACTAAATCGTAGGATATAGTTACAAATCCAGACAAGCAAATACAAATGCACACACTTTTTTGGTATGAAAGGCATCTTGCCAAGTTAGCCTAGATCTGGTTTTGGATCAGTAAATGCACTCAAGTGAATATATAAATTATATTGAGGAGGATCTGCTTGCACTTCTATCTTCAGTTTTAGTCATCTGGAAACACCGTCATACTGAAGGTAAGCTAGAATGCTGGAGATGTACACCTTAACTCTTATAAAGAGTTTACTAACCTAGAATCTACTTATTTCTGTGGCATCCAGTTTACATGAAAAAGATGTAAACCGAGCTTTCATCTCCTCAGGATACAAATGAAGTTAACACCTTTCTAAACAAACAAATTTATTGTTTTCACAATACTTATCTGCAGAAATGCATTTTAGCAAATTAATTAATTAGTCTAAAATCTTCTGAAAATTGGCTGCTGTCAAGTGGGTTCCAAAAGAAAATTAGAAAAGCTAGTTTTGAAGGTTTCAATAGAACCCAATTGAATTCATTACAGTACAAATTCAGTTCTGATGAAACATAATAGCTCAGTGTAGCTGAGTATGACAGCAATTTGGCAGGACCTCATTTACCCTTCTCCTGAAGTTTAATGTGCTCCGGTAGATCTTTAAGTTGTAAACTTGACAATATACATTATAAATCACTATTATTTACTTCATACCAACCCTAATTTGATTTAATGTTATTTTAATAACTATGATTTACCATATGCTTTTTAGACAATGAAAATTTCATAACATTTTTCAGGTAAAAGAATTTAGGGAATTTTCTTGCATGCTAGATTAGAATGTCAAATTGCAGGAGATTAGAAATTTTTTTTAAAATGGTGCTTAACTAATAAGTTCAGTCTTGTTAGCTGAATTATTGCTGTCTGTCAAATTCACTACACCATTTCAAAAGCGTTGTATCTCAAAGCTTCTGGAGATATCACTGTCTTCTACCAGGGAAATGATGTATCTCTCTCCCTCTTTTTTATTTTATTTAATCCATTTTTTCAACTAAAGACTTCTATTCCAAAAGTTAATGCAGTAGTACATTAATTCTGAAACATCAATTCATGGTAATGAGCATTCCTGCTCTTGAATATATACTAGTAATACTCTAATCCACAAATTCAGATTTTGCTTTTCCACTCTTCAAGATTTTTTGTTTGAAACTGGCTGATCTAGGTTGTGTTATTGCATATAGTAATGTCTTACATACAGTAATATAAAATAATCAGTTCAATTAGAAGTAAGATGAAATATTGACAAGAAGGTCCAAGGCCTCTTTCTTTCTTGCTTTCTTGCTTTCTTGCTTTCTTTTTCTTTCTTGCTTTCTTTTTCTTTCTTTCTTTCTTTTTCTT
>NW_020956144.1:183798-221172 GCF_003031625.1 Empidonax traillii | reverse complement strand
ATCATGATACACTAATTCTTTAATATAAACCTCATTTAAAATCAACTGGCTTTATACCTTAAAGTTTTCTGGCATTATCAGAATCTCCTGGAAGATTTTTTGTTTTAGAAAAAAGTATCAGAGTTTCAATATATTAAGGACTATTAAGTTAACCATATATTTGATCAACATAAATTTAGCTAGTCATTAACCATTTTATTCTCCTCTCAGAGTGTTTAGTGCTATGAAATTATTTGATTTTCATAACACTTGTGGTTGTTTAGCATTTCCATAAACTCCTTCTACTTGACCCTTTCTCTGCCTGCAGAGATGTGCTGGCATAATCACCATACTGGCAATGATTGGTAAGGAGTATTATATTTTTGAAAATAAAACTTATTCAGGTTGGTGTATTGTATTTTTTCTAAAATGAAAACTGCATTCATGACCAACACATTTTGAAATAGCATTTGAATGAGTAAATGAATAAGGTTTGGAATGCACACACAACATGCACTTGTTATTAATAAAATATAAGAATTATTTTTGTTCTAAGTAGAACTAGTTGGGTTCTTAGCTCATATGACTTTATACAAAATGCTATTAATAACTTGAAATCATTATTTTCAGACCATTGACTACTTCTGTAGAGATGTGCAGATACTACGTGCATACTGTGCAGACTGACTGTTGAATTATAAAATTAGGTGGACAATAAAAAATTCCCTAGGAATTTTCATCTCACTCAAGGATGAGTATACAAAACCTCTTGATCGACAGTCAAACAAAAGAATTGAAATTTTTACAAAAAACTTATTCCTGTAGTTTCAGAATTTCTCTTCTCATTAAGCAAAATATTAGCATGATTCTGAAAATCTGAAAAATAAAAAATAATATAAAATAACACTCCATGCTCCAAAAAAAAAATCTATGACTGCTGTCAATATAAACATATATAAACACTTTCAATGCATTTTTGATGGTACATACTCTATCACTTACAAATCAGAGAACATTGTAGACATAGCTGATTCAGTTTCAACTACCCATGAAGTTCCTGATTTGAGGTCCAAATCACAGCAAAATTCAAAAGACACACTCTATTCACACCATTAGGGGTCAATTTATACCACACTCAAACATCTGAGTGCAAGTTATAACAGTGCTTCAACTGAAACGACTACTTAGCCTAATTTTAACAGTGGGACCAGGTAGCAGCACATGCAGTATCAGTGTGGCAGCTCAGGCTTTCGTGAGGAGAAATATCCTCACTATTTCCATAATTTCACAGATGACTTTGGAACAGTTTTCAAACTAGCTAGTTTATTGCCAGTTCAGCTATTTCTAAATTAATTACAGTCACACATGGAGTAAATGAATATGAATCAGAACTATACAGTCAGTTAGAGAAGTGTCCTACGCGGTATTTTGAAAGCATAATTAACAGATTATATAGTTACTCTAGTCTTTGAAATGATTGATAGCCCTAGAGAAAAGTGGATATAAGAAAATCTAGAAACAATTGAATAGGAGAAAAGGCTTCGATTCTTTACTCCAGAGCAGATGGATAGGAAAGATGATAAGAAAATGAAAATTAAAGGAAAGATAAAAAAATGTAAAACAAAAATGAGCAAAAATTGATCAAAGGCCATGAAGACAGAAGTAGAACTTTACAGAATCTGCAGCATCCTGGAAAATTAAAAAGTCCCAGTCAGCACAGTTATCATATTTACTTTGTTGGAGAAACACTGAGGAAACCAGGTCAGGGAAGGTTGCAGGCTGCTTCAGAAGCCTATGGAACTCAAACAGACGTTTCCTTTGTTCTGCATTTTGGATTTGGATCTAACAATAATGTTGAAGAAACACTTTAATCTAAAATTTGGACCAACATAAATTGCAGAGTGTGTTCTCCCTTCCCATTGATGTCCACTTGTCCCTGCCCCTCCCCAGCCTCTTTTTTGTCCTTTATGAATTTTCTGTGGGAGTGCTGATGGATTAGTTCTGAACTTGTTCAACATGCCTTTTGCTTTGAGATCTACAGACAGAAGTGGGAGGGAAGCAAAGCCACTGACTCTTTTGGAAGTCAATATTTGTTTATAGTGCTCTAAAACAACTGTCAAACTATGGGGAATTATCATACTGAATTATTACATTGAATTTCCTATAAAAGTATAATTTTAAAAATTATAATCAAATAAATTAAAAGGTCAGGCATGCATATGTAACAGTTGTTAGAACAATATAACAGTATAGACAAACTAAGGTGTTTGTAGAAGCAACAAAAAAGGGACATTTCTATTTCCAGCACATTCTTCAGCTGAACAATAGTGCATCCACAAAATAAAAATAGAGAGAGCTTCCAGTTAACCTTCCAGCTTGTAGTCCTAGATAAAATCCATCTCATTAATTCAATTCAAATGCTAACAGAAATACAATTTTTGTTCTGGATCCTGTATATATATATGTGTGTGTGTATATATATATATATATATATATAAAAGAGTTATACTTAGATGACAGAGAGAAAATACAACTTCTAGGAGGAAAGATGACATGTACAGTTTTCTCAGTTAAATCAGTGGCCATTCAGGAACTGCCTAGCAGGCTTCTTGCTTCTTGTAAGCAAGTATATCTGGTGTACACCCCTTTTCCTGGCAGTGGTCACACTATCGTCTTTTCCCACCATTTTTCTCTGTCCTTCCCTGGACTCACCATTGTGCTCAGTGCAGCTCCACCCACTCACACCCTGTACCAACAGTGCACATCTTCCTGTAAGACCAAGGAAGGCTCTGTCTGACTCCCTGCTAAAGAAAAGAAGCAAGAGTATTTCCAGACAGGGTGAATAGTTATGGCAGGGTTACTCTGACTGCACTGGAGAGCTGAACCCATCCTGGACGCTGGAATTCCTAGAGTCTTGTGGCCAGGGTAAGCACAGTAGGAAAAATGGCTGGCAGTGTCACAATACCTTTCTATGGTTCTGACTCTATGGAAAAAAACCCAAACGACTTATTTGTGATATAGAATTTTGCAACTAGCAGACAAAGCAGAATAACTGTATTTTCCAAGGCAGTTTTTGTTTTAGTCAGACTTTTGAAACAGTTAATTAGCAAAAAACTAAACAATGTAGCTAAATGTTATTCCAACATAACACAAAATAAACAAAATTCTGCCTCAGCATGTGTGCTTCGGGTGAAATGATAAATAAGAGAGAAAATTGCTGGGGAGTTTTCTATTCTATTATTAAGCTAGTACTTTTAATTGCAATTCTATAGAACTTGTTTCTTTTCTGTTTTATTAATTGTCTGACAAAGGAAACTTGCTACCACAAAACAACACACAAGAACGAACATTATTAGTGACTTTTTAAAATTATGCTTGGGAATGTATCACTGGCTTCATTCAAAACATAACTGATATAGAGAGACCTTTTTCTGTCTTTTCCCTAAAGTTTTAGACTTTCCCTTAATGTATTTATTACTTAATGATTGGCATAAAGGTACTTATATGCACAGCTGGGGTAATGCCTGTTCACAGGGAACCAGAGTGATATATTCTGCAATTGCAACTAATCTATTTTGTCTAAGTGTTTGTTCTCAGAGGCCAATGTCTGTCTGGAAAGTTCTTATGTGTTAGAATGTACGTTATTTCTTTCAGTGGTTTCTATTTATCACTGTGCTGTGAGACACTACTGGCAATTTAGAAAAGAATAATGCCCTCCAGGTTAGAGACCAACAGCAGGAGCTGCTCCCATAAAGACAAATGTAGTAAAGATTTATCTGTTTACCTATGTAATTTTTCCCTCTTTAAGATACCGAGGGATTTTTGTGCATCATTTGCTACTGATTTGTAAGAGGTTGTTGTCTAAAGTAAAGAAACATAGCACCTTAGCCTTTTCTTACCAAAAATTCCTCATCTTTTAGACAGTTTGAAGAGAACTGAAATTATTTTATAGTGTAATATATTTGCTGAGTTCTTAATGAACCTACTAAAACATATAATTACCTTAGTGATCCTGAGTACATTAATGGTTTGATTCTCAGTAGAACTGGAGAGGCAGAGAAGGGGAAGCAGCTGTCGTGTTTCCAGGAGCTATTCCCAAGTACTAAAGATAGGTTGTGCATTTAAAACTTCCACTTACAGAAGGTAATGATAAAATTCTAAGAATTAGTGCTGCACTGAATTAAGAAGTTAATTATAGACCTAATTTGTTTTTGTGTACTGAGCTGGCATATGGAATTCTCATTAAATCTAATGACAGGTTGTTTTCAGCATATTTGCTAATAAAAACCACAATAATGAATAATTTTAAGAAACGTTGAAATAAATTTTAAAATTTAAAAACATCAGCAATTGTAGATTTTAATTTGTCGACACTGGCAGAAACTTTGCGTGCAAAGAAACTGTTAAAAATTTACCTAATGTATAATATTTTACATTGGTAATTTTATATAGAGATACTTGCATGTGTATGGGGACTATATATGCAATCACAAGCAAAATGCAAATGGATGCTACAAGAATAATTAAAGGTATGATAGATATCTACTTAACTGGTAGCTTGAGTACTTTTTATGGGTGACATATTTCTGGGTGATGATTTTGGCCACGAATTATGATAAATGGCAAAAACACCTGATCAGTGCCGTCTGAGATACTGATGAAATTAAGAACTTACGAAATAAACCATAACACTTGACTTCTGGATCAGTCCTGAAGTAGCATGCCAATGTCTTCCTGAAAGAGATTTGGGTTGTTTAGAAGTTCAAAGAATAACAGAATCGCAAAATATGCTTAGTTGGAAGTGACTCATAAGGATCATCAAGTCCAACCCTTAGCACTCCACAGAACGATCCCCAAGTGTTACACCATATGCCTGAGAGTATTGTCCAAAAGTTTCTTGAACTCTGTCAGGCTTGGTGCTGTGACCACTTCACTAAAAAGCCTGTTCCAGTGCCCAAACACCCTCTGGGTGAAAAATCTTTTTCTAATACTCAGCCTAAACCTCCCCTTACAAAACTTCAGGACACTCCCTCGATTCCTGTCACTGGTCACCACAGAGAAGACATCAGTGCCTGCCCCTCCTCTTCCCCTCATGAGAAAGCTGTAACTGCAGTGAGGTCTCCCCTCAATCTCCTCTTCTTCAGGCTGAACAGACCAAGTGACCTCAACCTCTCCTCACATGGTTCCCCTAAAGGCCCTTCACCACCTTAGTTGTCCTCCTTTGGACACTCTCTAACAGCATAATGTCTTTCCTATGTTGTGGTCACCAAAATTGCACACAATATTCAAAGTGCCCCAGTGCAGAGCAGAGAGGGACAATCATCTCACTCAACTGGCTGGCGATGCTTTTCCTGATGCCCCTAGGACATGGTTCGTTTTCCTGGCTACCAGGGCACTGCTGACTTATGTTCAACTTGCTGCCAAACAGGACCCCTAGGTCCCTTTCTGTGGCACTTTCTTTCCAACATCTCATTCCCCAGTCTGTACGTACATCTAAGGTTGCCCCATCTCAGATGGAGAATCCGGCACTTCCCTTGTTGAACTTCATATGATTGGTGATTGCCCAGTCCTCCAATTTGTCAAGGTGTCTCTGCAGGGCCTCCCTGCCTTTGAGGGAGTCAACAACTCCTCACAGTTTTGTGTTCTCTGCAAACTTGCTTAGTATCCCTTCCAGTCCTGATTCCAAGTTGTTTATGAAGATGTTGAAGAGCTCAGGGCCTAAAATGGAGCCCTTTGGAATCCCACTAGTGACCGGTCACCAGTCTGATGTTCCCACCTTCACGATTACCCTCTATGCTCAACCCAGCCAATTGCTCAAACCATGTTCACTGCATGATGTGTTTATCCAGCTATGTGCTGGACATTTTGTCCATAAGGATCCTGTGAGAGACAGTATTGAAACCTGTACTGAAATCCAGAAAGATTACATCAACTGGTTTCCCCTGATCATACAGGTGTGTTACCTCATCATAAAAGGAAATCAGGTTTGATAAGCAGGACTTTCCTCTCATGAAGTCATGTTGGGTGTGACCCATATCAGTGTTGTCTTTCAGGTGTTTTGCAATGCTTCCCAGAATAATCTTCTCCATAAGTCCACCAGGCAGTGAAGTGAGACTGACACACCTGTAGTTATAGAGTTCTGCTTCTTGCCCTTCTTGGAAATGGGGACAATGTTCACTAGCTTCCAGTCAACTGGGACCTCTCTGGATTCCCAAGACCAGAAATCTGAAATGTTTCAAAAATCATCAAGAGAGGTTTTGCAGTGACATCAGCCAACTCTTTGAGGATTATGGGATGAATCTCATTAGGCCCCATAGATTTGTAGGGATCCAGCTGGAGTAACAGATCCTGCACAATTTCGGGATTGATCGTTCTCACAGTCATGGTCCTCCATCTCAGGGCACTGAGACCCCCTTGATCCATCATACATGTTGAAGACAGAGGCAAACTGTTAGACACCTCTGCCTTGTCTCTGTCCCTGTTTGTGAGGTGACCATTCCCATCCTGTAATGGGACAATGATATTTCTGTACTGCCTATTGCCACTAATACATTTGAAAAAACTCTGTTTATTGTTCCCCACATTTCTGGCAGCTTCAACTCCAGTTGAGCTTTGGCTACACAAATTTTTGCCCTACAGCAGCAAGTAGCTCCTCTATATTCTCCTCATGTCATTTGACCTTGCTTCCACTGGGCATACACCCTCCTTTTTTGCCTTATTTCCAAGAGAAGATTCCTGTTCAGCTAGGCTGGCCTTCTGCCTTGCTCATCAGTGTTCTTCTAGTGACTGAGTAGAGAACATGGGTCTGTCCCTCTTTACAAAAGTCTGCTTGTAAAGGAGGTTCACCTAGTTTCTCATATCCAAGATCTTCTTGCTAAAAGGAAAGGAAAAACTATTTGAAGTAATGTTTAGAAGACTGAGTGAAAATGAGTATGCTAACCAACAGAGGACAGAGGGGGAACTTTGTCAAGACACAGTTGCCATCAGTGTGAATGTGAAACAATCAGTGTACAGAAACTGCAGAAAACTTACCTGTTTTTCAGGTCTTGCACAGCAACCAAATTTAAACTGATTCTAAAATGCCTCTGGAAATGAATTTCATGGATTGTCTCACTGCGAGTAAGTAAGGAGAAAATGAGAGTTTGTGTCTTTCAAAGCCAGGTTTTGCTTTTCTTGCACCTTTTTCATCTATGCAATGTGACGAAAATTGGCACAGTTTAACATCTGTTATTAGTTTTGAATTTGGTCCTCAACTCATGTAACTATGATGGTCAGTGGTTGCTTAGTTATTTGCCCCTAGTAGCTGATATTAGAAATACTTTTTCTAATTCAAAATCAAAGACCTTAACCCAATCAAATCTTCTAAAATCTGGGTGAATAACTGTATCGAGCATCAAATAACAAACCTTTTATTAAAACTGATGTTCTTTTCCATAATGTTTCCTAATGTAGAGCAGTTAATATTTTTTCCAGTGCAATGACTTAATTGATTTTATATCACTGTATTCTGTTGAATGATTTATGTTTAATTTCTTGCTGTCCAATTAACAGAATAATAGATTGTAGTTCATCAGGGATACTACATCTTGAGGAGTGTTATCTCTTCTGAAGGTGAAAGTCAGTCTTCATCAAGTCATCACTTTAAACTGATTCAATCCTCAACATTTGACATCCCAGTTGTAAGCCTCCAAATTCCCTTTACAATTTCTTATTTTAGTCCTAGTGGTCCAAATACTCTCTCAATCTTTATTTCAGTTATAGAATTCAAGAAAGTAAGAAACAGTAGATGTCAGAGGTCGGCACATATATTGATGAAATTTTAAAAAATATAAAATTAATATTCATTTGGTTTTGGAAAGTAAAATGAGAAAAGAATAATATGATCAAAGGGAACACTTTGAATTGTATGACTTCCCAAAATGCTTCCTAACACTATTAAAAAATAAAATAAAATTGGTGTGATGATAATGGACCAGGAGGCTAAACTGGTACTATAGAAGAAACCTGTAGAAACTATAAGAGAAGAAAGGATGATATTTTATTTTAAATTAATAGAATTTCACATAACTTTTGGTGAGATAAGGTTCTAGATGCTTTCTTCAGAAGTCTGTTGCTCTTCATATTGAAATTGCATTTCAAACTTGAATATTTGGGAGAAATAAGAGAAGGATATTCACACTATCCTTCAGGTAAGGGATTTGAAGCTGCAATTGAGGGCAAAAATCTGGAAAATAAGAATATTTCAGACAAGAGGGAGAAAATAATTAAAGAAAGAATAATAGAAAAACAGTGGAGAAGTTTTGAGAACTTTTTTGTGACGGTGTAGTGCAACTATCATTTGCTTTAAATAATAAATAGTTCCACAAACATTGGAACTAATAGAGTTGTGTTTTCAAATGATTTGTGTTTCATCAAATGGCTTTTTAAATGAAGTAAACTAAGCCTGCAGCATGTTTCCTGTCCTTATTAAACACTAGAGAACTCATATGAGAAAGAAAAAAGAGAAGGAAAATGAAAGTTGGATGGTGCCTAATAAAGTTCAAACTTTGATTGAAGCTTTTTCAAGAATTAAAACATTTATAACCTGTCTCTTCTATCTACACCATTCAACACAAGAAATGTGTGTACTCACTAATAGTGCAGTTCATACTTGGGTCTTCCCTCAGTGTAGGTGTCATTAGAGCCTCTTTCTTGCCCCTAGCTAACAATTTTCACAGAACTTGTAAGAATGTACCCTGTGAAAACTCTATCTTTCTGTCAGATTTGATAGAAACGGGCTAGCCAGTTCAAAAGTGCTGAGGAGCAGGGACAGCTGTGTTCTCACAATGGCACTGATTCATGAATAGCTTGACTAGCATGAACTTTTTATTTGGGAAAGAAGGGGTGAAAAAAAATTGAGTAAACAGAAATCGCCTTTGGGAAAGTTTCACTAGTGTGTGTGAAGACTGAAAGAAAAGTCTAAGTTTTGTGTTGCTTAGTCCTGGTTTATGTTGCTTCCTTCTGGTGAGCTGGGCACAGAGATTTCATTTTGAATCTCCTTAGCAAAGTTTAAGTTGCATCCCTGGCCAGTCAGTTGTCTGATTCATGAATGCTCTTCCATTCTTTCCTACTGGGTTTCATTTCTGCAAGTGAAAACAATTTCCAGTACTGGACCCATCATGTATCAAAGCATTACTTCTAACAAAATCTCTGTACATCTCAGTGGTCAGAATTTTATGATTGCATCTTGGGAGTAATCAGTCTAGAAAGCCTGTTGCTTGGGGGAGAGGGAACTTCCCATGTTGAAGCACTAGCTCTTGTCACATAATGTACTCCAAGAAGAAAATAAAATTTAACATTTGAGATCAGTTCAGTTTATTAAAAAGATAGCAGATGTAGAGGTGCTTGGCAATGAAAAGAATTTTCCTTGGAAGAATTATGCACACTCAGGCAGTAAACAAAGGTAGATGTAAACCCTTCAGCTGAAGTGGGTGCAGGAGGACAGAGCACTGCAGTGGCATTCTGCCAGCCAGAGGATGACTGTGGAAGTGACCCCAGCAAATCTGACACCCTGCTAAAGGAAATGGCTGTGCATGAGGTCTCTAAGGGCGTTTCAGTCATCATGGACATAGGTGCGTTTGTTCCTGACCTTGACACATAGCATCGTTCTCTTTCCATTTACAAACTCCTATCTCCTTGCCTTTCTTCTGAAAACATTTTCTTTTCTGCCCTTCCACTCCCTCTCTTTTCTCTCTCGAATAGCAAATTCTTCTTCTGTTGCCATAACAACAGACAGCAACCTGGCCCTGGCTGGGCACTCCTGCCCTTTTTCTTAAAAATTCAACCTCATGTAAAAACATTTGTGTTTCATGCTCTCTGAGGAATCCTTTTCCCTATGACTTTAATAGGAGAAAGACTCGCTCTGCTCTGTGTGTGACCACTGTCCTCTCTTACACTGTCTCCAACCACTGTTTTCGCACCTCAAAGAAACACAGATTTGATGTTTAATTATCCCCTACTGAGATTCCTATATAATATACTCAGAAGGGCATGTCACTTTGCAAGCTTCACTGCAAGTACATTTATCTTTGCCACCCTGGTGCTCTTCTGTGCAATCACTTCACTGCAGCCCCACCACCTTGGCCAGATGTGGATTGATAGAGAAGCACAGCTCTTCCTAGACAGAAGGATAAGAAAATGTGGAAACCTGTGCCACAAAGTTATCATATCAGATAGTAGCAATAAAAACCTCCTCTTCCCTCAACTAATCCATAAGACTAAAAGAAAGCAGTTTGATGATGCTTTTCTGGCCAATGATAGTGAACAAATTACATAATTCTGTAAAACATCTGTGCTGTCTCATTTTCAGTCTTGTTATATGGGGAATAAATTTCTCACCTGAACATCAACGTAGACACAAGTCTATAGAACTGCATAAGAGTACTTAATTTTAGTTTATTCTAGTTTTGTAGGCTACTGTAAATATGAGTCTGGCACATAGGATTTAGATGTTAATAGGACTTCCAGCACAATTATTCTTTCTGAAACCAATTCATGTCAAAATGCAGCTGGGGAAAGTTATCTTTGAATTCACCCATTCTGTCATCCTACAGTGTACCTGGCATTGTCCTGACAGACAAATTTCTGGAAACTCTCAGAATTTTGGAAGCCTTCAGGACTTGGAACACTTATCACACCATAATGAGTATGAGCTAGCTGGAATAGCAGGCAGATAATGTCAGTATAACAGAACCTTCTTTTCCCTCACAATTTTTAAAAACTCTCTAATGTGCTGGGGCCCAGTTATTAGCATGGAGTTCAGCTCTTTACAGTATTTATCTTCTGCCCCAGATGCAGCATCTCTAGACCACAGAGAAGTGTGAATAGCGAAGGAGCAGCGGAAACATTATTCCTTTTGGCTGGAAATCTATGCCAATTTTATATTTACCCTGTTAGCCCCATGAATCTTTGGGGAAGATTTTCATGTAACACATCATCATCTTCTGTTACACCTACATCTTGCAGAAAATGGCCTCTGTAGATGAACTTCATCTGGTGAGCAGCTGCACAGATGCCAGCCCTGCTACATTTTGTGAGACTGTGCTCCAAAAGGTGTAAGAGACGTGTTCTATGCTTTCTTTAAAAACTCATTAAAACTGAATATCACAAAAGCATATCTCATCAGAAACTGTTTTTCTAGTGGAAGATTAAGCTGCAGGTGGGCTCCACCTCCATGCTGTATTTTCAGATGAAGACCACATCCATAATGACTGTTACTGGCTGATGAGAGCTGACACAGAGGAATACTGTATAAAATAGCAATTCACCACAGTACAATGGCATGTTAATCATGAATCCCAATGACTTATTGAAGAACCAGTGGCCATAGGAGATTTTAAAAGTTCTGGTGCAAAAAGAGAAGTAAGGGATGCTGCTCACAATGTGTGTCTAAGAAGTGAGAAATGGCAGTTTGAGTTTCTTGTTACCCTAACTTGAAATAAGGATTGGATCTCCAAGGCAGACCTTCAGATCATCTGTTTAAGAAAAAATCATATAAGAGAAGAAAACATGCATGAGAGGTGTAGATATCTAGCTCACATAAAAATTATGCAGTCAATTATAATCCCACATTTTCCTGGTGACATACCAACTTTGTTTTCAGGGAATATAGGGTCATAGAAGATAGAAGAAAATAGTTTGTTGCAGAGTCTTTTATGCAACTAAATAGAAACAATACTTTTTTGTTTGTGCCCATCCTTTCTGCTCAGCATTTCACATTTATAGCTCTCCTGCTCATCCAGGCAACTACAGTATTAGTAACATTAAAAACTATAATTTATACAGTTCCGTCATTATCTGAATTGGTGGATGAGCATCAGATACTGATAGAAAAAAGCAAAAATCTCAGTGGTATTGTAGAGTAGTAAAGGATATGTTATGGGATCTTTAGAGGGTTTAGCTTGGAAACCTCAGAGTGACTTCTCTGCTACTCAGGGTTATACAAAAAGGAAAGAACCCTGAGCCATTATTCTACATTTCTGTCCCCCCAAATGGGTCTGACAGCCCTCCATCATTCAACATCTAAGTCCTAAACACAGTTAACATGAACTTCTGTTGCTGATAATAACATTTAACAGGGCTTCCTTTAGAGCTTCTCCAAGTCTATCACGTCTGGTTCTCTCTGAATCATCTATGACTACTATACTATTGCAAAGTCCCCAACTTGTTTTAGAAAAATGAAATGTGATTGTTGCACAGATTTTACTTCACAACAGGAAAGAGACAGGACATAAAAGAAGACACAAAGCCGTAGTCTAAGAAAACAGACACAGGTAAAGTATAAATAAGACTGAGTATTGATTGACTGCATAAACGAAACTGTTGGAAGAAATTGCGTGGGTTGAACCAAAGCAGTTTTTGTGTTTTTTTCTAAAGCTAGTAATAATAGAAACAGCAACAACAACAATAACAACAATAATAATAATAGTAATAATAATAATGTCTCCAGTGCAAAAGATGAAATGTTTTTTCTAAACTGTCATATCCAATGTTTATGATAAATAAAAATTTCCATTTAAAGAAAGGAGCTTTTGAAGTAGATTACAACTGCTTTCATCAAATGACAAAACAAATTTTTCTTACATATTTTCATTTAAGAATAAACTGTGGTGATTTGCTAAACTGTGGCGCTTTATTAATGACTTGTCGCCATCACTGAAAAAAAGGAAATTTGAAAACCTACATTTGGAAAAAGTGATACAAAATACATTATTCTAATACTAAGGACAGCAAGAAAGTAGAGGAAGGGGAAAAGGGTTTGAACAGCTCCAGTCTGCTTTACTTGTCTGAGTTTGATTTGAATTTTCAGTCATGGATGACATAAATTTTCCACTTGCTGTTAATATATACCGTGCCTCATACAACACTCATCAACAGTTCACTGAGTTGACTGGCCTCTAACGTACCTGTCAACCATCACAATTAACTACAGTCACTGTCACAAACAATTTAGTAGATACACATCTGTGCTCAGTCAGTCAGTCCCAGATGTGACATGAACGTCTCATTTGATGAAACCAGCTCAATAAAAGGGTTCTTGAAAAAGTGTTAAATAAAGTGGTCTGAACCAAATACAACAATGTTTAATCTGTTTACGAGTGGATTGAATTTACATGTCTTCTGCTCTCTTACAGGCTTCAGACATACACTGGAGTGACACTGTGATTTCTTTGTCCAGAAGAAAAAAATTACAACTGCAAAGATCTCCTAGAATTCAGTGAAATGAACAATAGATCTGCTAATTATTACCACTGGTATCACAGACTTGATGCATGGTTCCACAGGGAGAAGGCTAAAATATATTAATAATACTTGACTGTCTGTATTGTTCCTGTATTTATTGTTTGTGCTGAGATTAAAATCTTAAGAGCTTGATCCTAGCAGGAATTAATATTTTAAATAAAGTGTGTTGACCCACAAATTTCAACTGACCAATCTGCCAAATAACTAGAAATTAATGTTCATTTAGTAGCTGACATAAAGTAGATTCTAAGCTACTGCCGGTATCTCAAAACCTGATTTAGGAAAGGTTTTTATTTCTCAAAAAAAGACAAGGGCTTGAAATCTTGCATGATGTATTAGTAGATCAAGATTTTAAGGTCACAGAGATTTTAAGAGCACAGAGGGTAATGTGTCAGACCTGGAAAATGTATATCTGCATTTAAGAAGTATTTTTCCTAAAGTACCCCTAAAGAATTGTTCCTACCATAGACAATTCACTCAGAGGCTGTTCTTTTGTTTTATAAGCATGCTTGACATTTCAATGCCTTTTTTATGTTATGCTGTCATATATAGCTGTGCAAAAATTGCCAAATGAAAATGTCAATATTTCATAATTCATTTATCCAAGCAAAAGCAATTACACAAGTCACAGGACAATGAGCAGTTAGAGTCTATAAATGCCTGCCTGAAATGAAAAGCACAGTGTGATACTCAAAGAGATTATATTTACTCTTATTGAAATGTTCAAAACAATTTTTTATGAGAGAGAAACAACTGTCATCAGATTCTCTAGTTGTACTGGACAGTAAATCAAACACACTTGATCAGCCTGTTTTGAGACCAGACATTGCCTACCTTACTTTAAATGACATCCAGTAAAATCTGATGCTTTCTTTTAGTTCCAAATATTTACTCTCCCCAGTTTCAAATACTGCACTTGTGGAAATAAAAGCTAGTGCCACATTTAAAGCTTTCACACTTTCATGAATAAAGTAAAGGAGAGTTGGGAAACAGCAGTGTGGGAGACAGTTGCTGTGTGCCATGGACTGGGATGGTGTTAGTTCTAGGGAACTGTTTCACCTTTTCTAGTCAGTGAGAACTTCCCCAGCCTGCCATGACTTCTCAAATATGATGGATAGAAGCTTAGCCACTTCATCCACCAGTTCCCTCAGGACCCATGGATGCATCTCATCAGATCCCATGGACTTGTTCACCTTCAGGTTCCTTAGATGGTCTTCAACCTGATCTTCTCCTATTATGTGTGGTTTTTCATTTTCTCAATACCCGGGAGTGCTCCCTGCAACTTGAGCGCTTTGGTTGGAGCACATTGCCAATGAAAACTGAGTTAAAAAAGTCACTGAGTACCTCATCCTTCTCTACATCCCACGTAACCAGGTGTCCCATCTCCTTCCAGGGAATGCATACAAAACTAGTTCCCCAGCTTTCCTTTTATCACTGACATAGCTATAGCAGTTCTTCTTTTTGCCCTTCAAATCCCTGATCAGACTGGATTCTATCAGTTATCTAGCTTTCCTAACCTGATGTCTGACTGTTTAGACAAATTTTATGCATTTTTCCAAGCCGCCTGTCCTCGCTTCCACCCTCTGTAGTCTTACTTTTTGTGTTTGAGTTTGTCCAGGATCTCCTTGTTCAGAACAAAGAGACATGGACAGATTTAGTAAAAATGTTGTCATCAAGTGTGCAAAGAATTGAAGTGAGTGTAGATACCCTTCTCCTGGTGAATACTTCTTTATTCAGACTGACCAGTGAAATAGGGACTTGTATTCTTGAGTCTGAAGTTATTGAGTCTGCCCAGAACAAGCATACATATAACTAATGGTGCTACCCTGGGGCTACAGAAGTCAAGGAATAGTGATTTCTCTGTCTTTTCTAATAGATGGATGGATTCATATCTTCCACTGAGTGAAGGGCAGTGTGTGTTGAGAAGATGAGGTGTAGGTGTGGGGAATTGGTACACACAGGTTCTTCTCTTCTACAGAGGCTGAGTGCTCATCTGCTGTAACCTGCCTCTGATGAAGCATACAATTTTGCTTCCTCTAGCTGAACAGAAAGAAAACGCTTCTTTCCACTTCAAAGGATGAGTTAAAATTAACAAGTGGAAAGTTCCAATGCAAATAAATATAGGGAAAAAGTAAATAAAAGGCATCCTCACACCTTGTGAATCCAGTGAAGACTTCTGCAGAAGCTATCTCTCTGCCTTACCTCTACTCACTTGTTAATGGAAAGAGTGATATAGAACCCTTGGTAAAGCTTTTACAGATCATAAAGAAGTTTACTTCATGCTTTCTTTTTCTAGATCCTCAAAAGCATTGCAAATTTCCTAAGAGATTTAGTATACAAATAATTTTTTGGTTCATTGATCTTCCCTCTTAGAGCATGCAACCAGAGAATAAAAAATTCATTATATGAAATAAATGATTGCTTGTATTATTTAAATAGTGTATTCCAAGAATAGCACTTCCTGTTAGCTGAGATTTCATAGCAGGCCAAAATTAATTTTTTTTAAAACTAGTAGATAACCATTTGATAGAAACACCTTAAACTCTTTATGGGAATTTTCCAACAGAAAAAGAGACCATAACTCTTAGCAGATTTTCAAGATTAGATACTACATCAATGTTTTATATGAAAAACAGCAGTAGAAGAAAAGTATAACAAAAATAAATTATGAGAATGCAAGCCCTTTCATGTACCATACATGCTACCTACCGTGAATCAAATATAATTAATTGTATAACACCTTTTACTCATTTTTTTTATCTAGAGAGACTTTCCAAATGGTAAATTATGATTAAGTGGAACAATTGAGTACCTAATGAATTGTTAAAGTCCACTTGGCCATCCACTAATTTGTTTATAACCTGACCTAAAGTCACTGCTTTATAATTTATAAATCTATGTGTTGGTCTTCAATGCTATGAATATATAGAACATTACTAGGTAGTACTACTTATAGAGAATTTCAGATAAAACAGTTTTTACTTTACCAAGTATAAGAATAGATAGAATATTATAAGATTTACTGAACTCTAGCTAGTAGACTCTGAGAGGGTAGTTACACACCTCAACTCTTTCTTCTGCTGTATTTTCCTCCCTCTGTGACCCCCATTTATCCCCTTCATTTGCTTTAGTTCTCTTGTGAACATGCTTGAAAAAAAGAGTTTCATCAAAATGGGATATTGGCACTGCAGATTTACCTGCTTATATTGATCTCATTGAAAAGATAGTGCTTATGTTGCCACTGTCTCAGTGAAGGAGGAGTCACTGTGGTGATTTGACTTTTAAATTTTCATGAACTCAACATTGGGTAGAAGCCTTTGGCAAACCTAAGATTTTCAGTTTCTCTGTTTCTTTTCTAAATGAAGTCTATTTAATTCTTTAGGGGTATCTTAAAGAAATTAAAATTAAGTTAAAAGCACAGAGCTTTGCATTTTTTCCTATTTAAGTTACAACTATTACTTCAAAATTAGAACTGGTGAACAGAAGAGAATAAAGTTACAGTTAAATTTTCTTAATTGGTCACATTTAGTACAAACTGAGACATATAAAATGCAAATGCCATCATAGATCAGACTAAAGTTCTATGATCTGACATTCTATCTACTGTATTTATTTCTACTGCATGCCTGTACAGAATGTATATTGTTTTCGCTCTTTCAGATTACTTCATTCTCTCAATGCAGATGTATATTTTCCATTGGAAAGGATAAATACAGCAAGTGTTACTGAGACCTTCTATTTAATCCCACAATCTTATTGTAAATTGGCACTATTTAAAAGTTCCAACATAAACTGGGGACAGAAGAAAAAAAGAAAAAAAAATCATATTAGCTGACATCAAAATGTACATAACTCTTGAAGCATCCATATCCACTAACCTTGACTTGCGAGCTATTGAGTATCACAAAGGAATTCTGTTGGTGACAACTCGCCTGCCACTGGTAAAGACCTGTCACATCTAATGCACTTCTCATGCATTTTTTTATTAGTTGACAATATCAATAATTTAGGTTTGAAGAAGTTTGACAAAATGAGAGACATAAAATTGCCCCATCTGTTCCACAAAGGACAGGGAACATTCTGTTGATTTTACAGCCTAAGTACAGCCTATGAGAACAAGTACTGTGTCACTGTTGTTGAGATGTATAATGGACATTCCGGGAATTACAAACTATATTCGAATTCTGAGGTTAAGGTCAAAGATCTTGGAATTTCAGTTACATAGAGCTGCAATATAAACTAGAAGTTTCACACAAAACGGAAATTATATTGTAAATTAGAATAAGAGGTCATATCCATTCATTTATTTTTAGCATAAATCCATTTCACACCATATCATGCCTTTAACTCACTTTGAACAACATATTGACATTAGATGTGATGAAAAGTAAGTATAAGAAAGGCACTGCTGTGTAGCTGGGATAACTTTGTAAGGGTGGAAAGTCGCTGGAAAATTGCAAAGATCTATTTATAAGTTAAAAGCAAAGACTGGAAAACTCTTCCCTGCCGCAATAATAGCACCTAGATAAAATTAGAGTAATCATTATGAGATAGTTTGCAAAGTAATTTATTAAATGGAACTGTCAATTAGCTCATAGAACCCATTTTCCTAAAACAGATCAATTCAGTGGAAATAATAAATGTTCTAAACAGAAAGAGATTTTATTATAGTTTTTAAAGGAAAATAAAAAGTATGATATTTGAATGAGGAGTAATTTGTAAGAATTAGTTGGTTAACTCCTAGTCCTTGTGAAATTTTGCTTTTATGTTGTCTCAGCTATAAATGTTCAGCATCTGAAGATTTACAAAATTAGTCAGAAAGATTAGTCTCAGGAACAGAACTGCCCTTTTAGATGTTAGTATCTTCCCTCAAAAATTTTTAGAAATTTTACCTTAGGGAGACATTGACTCAGACAAGTAGGCAATTCTAACTCAAAGCTTTTTTAAAAGGATGGGACAGAAGAGGGGAAGAAATCCCTTCAAAAGCTTTTGCCAGGAGGTAAGAGATCAGAACTCATTCTCATGGCTAATTGAAAAGAACAGAATAAATGTTCAGTTCTTGAGGCACCAGTTTGGGAATTATTTTCATTTCTGGACAGCTTTCTTACTAGTATTAGATGAGAAACAGAAATCTGATAAATTTTTGGTGTGGCTATTAATACCATAGTTAGCTAATTAATTGCTAATGATACAGGGAAGCTTTCAGTGACCTTATTTTAGACATAAAAGAAATGAAAAAATATTTTTTGTTTTGTATGTGAGTTCTGGAGCCTTTAAGAAAGAATGTATCTACTTTTACTGCACTACTTTTAGTTTGTGCTTTTTTTTCTTCTGTACAATATTGTATTTATGATACATTTAGGGCAGGTATTTTATGGATGGGAGATGGAAAGCTAGGTTGTCACTGATATATGGGTGAATGATATTCTCATATTGTCTTCAGTGAGGTGGGATTTTTGGTGTTTCATTTGGGGTGGGGAATGTTGGGGTAATTTTTGTGGTATTTTTCATATCAGAACATTGCATTGTGAAAAATATCTGCATGTTTTGGGGGGCTGAACATATATCTCTACACTAGCAGGTCCAGCTCTGCTCTTCTTGAGCAAAGTCTTCAGGGGATGTGTATTGCAGCATGAAAAAATTTATTCTGTTTGTGACTTCTAATCTTTCAGGAAATTTGTATTGAAAATGAGCAGGGAATACTTTTTTTTTCTTCTTTCAGTGACACCCTAAGGAATATATTTTAGTTACAATAGCTCCTGATTTCAGTTCTGTTTATCAGATGGTTTATCCAGTGTTTCTGACAATATTAGATGCAAATGCTTTCAAAATAAAGCTATTGTTCTTTATAATTCCTTGATGCATTAAAAAAAGACCAGATTCAAAGATGACAGAAGTTTAACAGAACTATACTATAGGCTAAACTGCTGTAAATAAATGTGCAAACCGTACAATTATCAAACAATTAACTTTTTGGACTGCATTGTGATCTACCCGTAGGGGAAAATAGACCAAAACACCTGTTAAATAGCATAAAATCTAATTTCACTTAATGGCCTTTATTTCCCTAATTTGCTTAGTTCTTGGGAAAAGATGCAATCAGGAAAAATATTTTATTCCCACTGTGGAATGAAGTGCCAATTTGTTCCTGTTCTGTTCAGTGAGTGTATTGTACTTACTCGCAAAGTGAAATTCCTTTGCAGATGAACTATATAGTTCTAGGAAGTTGTTACAGGAACTATGATATAAAAAAAGCACTTTAGAATGTGTGCATGTATGCTCCTGGAAGGCATGGTTTTACTTTTATTGGGGTGGATTCTAATGACTTAGGCCAATAAAAATACAATGGATTATATTAAAATCACAGAAATTGTTCTCTGAATGCACTTGACTCCTTATCAGTTCAGAAATGCCTAAAATGAACAGAGCCTCCTACGCACAAAATTCAGTGTGTAAGAGTATTTCAATTTTCTTTATAGATTTAATTTAAGTTGTAATATAGTAGAAACCAACTCTTCCAGTATACTTGGCTCCTCTCCTGCGTTTAGCATCCCAAAGTCTCTGCAATAAGTTAATTGATCTTCCATAAATAAATCTTAAATATCTTACCAAAGCAAATACTGATTTCTATTAAATCTGAAGTAGCCCAGGAAGCCCAAATGTTACCTCTTAAAAGTTAAGGTGACATTAGACACACTCACCTAGAGAAAAGGTGACAAAGGGACATTTATTATTCAAAGAAAAATAAGTGGATTAAAAAAATAAGGTTTTATATTCATTAAAAGAGTAGGTAAAAGAAATACACATAAAACACTTCTCATAAAAGCACTGCTTCCAGGCAGACCATCCAAAAGACAAAATAGAAGTACAGAAAAAGTGGGTGAATATTAAATCTAACCTATTTCTATATCTAGAACTTGCTAGTTGCACGGGTATTTGGTAACTATCTATTTAATCACAATACAGAGGGTGTGGGCAACATGAAAATTAAGTCATAACACCTGGGCTCAAATGTGTAGTGCACGGTAAGACATAGCTAACAGAAGAAAACAAATCACATACAAATGACTCCCAAATCATTCATCTGTAATAACAATTAAGTTCAATTCAGGGTTTATATTTCCCCACCCACCAACAAAGCTGACTTGAGATTATTTTTTCTCTTTTTTTTCCCAAGCAATTATAATCTATATTAGTTGAATTACATTATCACATAGAAATAAACACTCATGCTCCCTAATGATGACAATCATTTTCTAGAGAACAAAAGGTTCAGTTGCTTTTGTTTTTTCTATATAAAATGTATCTTTGTCTATAATAATCAGCCATTATTTCTGGCAATATCCCTGTGGCTCCCCTGCCAGCCGGAAGGGAAAACAATTATATAGTTGGCATTTCTTTTAGGATAGCAGCTTCAGAGTCACTGTACAAGCAACTATTTTCATTAGTGTTATTTAGATGCTTAAGTATTATCTTTCCCAGTTTGCTTCAAGAAATCATTTTCATCCTTTGTGATTCAAACCAAAACAAAAAGATAGTCAGAAAGTGATGTTTCCATCTGAAAGTGACAGAAAAGTTTAGAAGAGAATTTCAGAATACTTTACAGGGTTTACCAGTGATTTATAGTTGAGTATAGAAAAGAGAGATGGGAGAGGTTGCAGGCCTGAGAAAAATTCATCTGGATGAAGGTGCATTATACCTTTCATTGAAGAAAACCTAAATGCCAGTCCCTTCTTCTGTTGTATGTTTTAAGTCATACCACTTTTGTGTAGTAGCATTTTCTAGATATAAGGTAAAAAATAACAAATATGAAGGAAAAAAACATTATGAATACCGGAACCACCACCAAAGAGATGAGAGGGGGAAAAAAAAAAAAAAAAAAAAAGAAGAGAAGAACACACGAATTCTGCAGAAAATTGTGATTGCTGTAATTATTAGCTGTTTGATTTCTTTTTAACATTACAGTAGGTCCTCAGGGAAGAACTGTGGGATGAGAACACAGTAGGATTTCTCGTATGGTAACAGGCAAAAATGTGATAGATGAAAATGAGGGAACTGTAAATGTATCTGGACTGAGAAGCTGGTACACAGCAAGGTTACAGTACAACATGAGGTTATAGAGGTTTGGGAAGAATCCTGAGAAAAAGTTAAAAAAGCATTATGGAGAAGGGAATGATGAGGAAATATTCAAATGCATAACTGATAGACAAAATTGCAATATTTAGTCAGAAATATCACTTCTATGGAAAGGAAGTAAATACATCAGCCATATTTTATACTGAATGGAAAAGACACCTTTGTGGGTGAAGCTAAAAAGTAACTCAAGAGCATACTGCATGTGAGTGAAGAGGGAAGGGAGAGGACTAACAACTATACACTTAAAAGTTAATGTACTATTACCCCTGCAGACAGCATTGCATCCTGTATGATCAGCATTGACACGAGTATAACACTGCCATAGATTTTTAAGGTATCAAGTTGTAATATAGGAGACAGCAGGAGAGAAAGGTATTAAAAATATATATTAAAGACAACAGCAGAGGAGATGTAGCTAAATCACTTCAAATAATCTGATCAGTGTATTGGGAGCAGTAACTGACCTAAAGTATGATAAACCACAGTAGTATAGAAAATTTTGGATTCTTATTTAGTGATCTTCCCCTTTCTGACTGCAGTTCCATTGACAGTTCACAGGGATTATTTTGTGCATTTTCATGTCTTCAAGATCTTCTTTCTATCCAAAGGTGTGAAACTTTCAGTGTTTGGATAACTTAGGAACTAAAATAATAACAAGGTTGGGAAATAGGTATCTTTACAAATCTGGCCCTTAAAACTAGAAACCCTACAGTTACTTAGTGGTATTTTTATTGTGTGTGGAATTTTGGATCCTAAACCACATATATATTCTTGAAAGTTTGGTCCATAGGCATACAACGTGACACGTATTCAAAAGAGTACTCAAGCATGAACTGTGGTCATCTATCTACCTATCCTTTAAGAAGACAGGCTGTGAGTGAACTGTGGTTCACCATCATAAAACTGTAACAACACACCTTTCTGTACATATGCATAGATCCTTTCAAGAAAAATTACCTCAGATGTAGCATTTTACACTGGTGGCTTAATGATCTTCATAAAGGAGCTTAAAACCTAAGAGCAAGTCTGCTTCTACTTTGCAACAACTCATATACATAAATATATAAATCCAGAATGGGGTATCTATTAAATTATTTTTCTAGTGAAAATGACTGAATATGAGCCAATAAAAACAGTAGAGAAACTGCTCATACAAGTTAGCATCCTAATCATGCCTCACACCTTGCATTATGCTCAGCGAAAAACTGTGCAACAATTAGTATTTTACACTGGCCAGATCCTCAAGTTAAAGCCTGGCATGTTGGCAGGCACTACACAGCTTTAAAACATATGTTCCAAGAATTTTACAGCCAGTCTTGTGTTTGTTTTCCCTCTCCCTGTTCCCCATCTACCCTACCACTTTTCTCACTCAAGTGTGTAATGCCTTAGTGGCTGATGATGTTCTGACAAGGGCAAAGCTTCTCCAAGTTTCTATGGGAGTTGTATCCATAGAATATAGCTCAGCACATAACCATTACATAAGTCCTTGTTATAATGTTCTCAGAAAAAGGGAGAAAAGAGAACAAAGAGGCATATCATGTTCTGTATCTGGTCCTGTCCCATACTTTGTATTGTGGGTGAAGCTTTTTGCTTTGAAACCAACATTCTGCCTTCTTCATTAGATAGGCCGTTCGCTGTAGTGAAGTATATTACTAAGATAGCCAAAAACACTATGCCAAACAAAATTATTGGCAGAATAAAACAACTGAGGAAGAACTTAATTTGCTTCCAAAAATCATTAAATGTCCAGATGTTTAGAAACAGTTAATTAATATAGTCATTTTGGTTTTGGAGAAATGGCCAAAACATTGTCTGGGAAAATCTAGGAAGCATTCTTTAAACTTCCAGTTCAAGACTTGGCTACAACTGAGATGAATTTATTGATTTGTGGCCAGCTGGTTGAGGGAAGTGACTCTGCCTCTCTACTCTGTGCTGGTGAGACTCCACTTGGAATACTGCACCCAGTTTTGGGGCCCCCAACAGAAGAAGGACATGGAGCACGTGTGGAGGACAGCCATGAAGATTATCAGAGGGATGGAACATGTCTCACATGAAGACAGACTGAGTGGGTTGGAGAAAGCTCTGTAGAGACCTTATTGTAGCCTCTCAGTACTTAAAAGGGGTTCACAAGAAAGACGGGGACAAACTTTTTAATAGGGCCTGTTGGGGTAGGACAAGGGTGATGATTTTAAACCAGAAGAGGGTAGATTGTGACTAGATATAAGGAAGCAAGTTTTTATGATGAGGATGGTGAACACTAGAACAAGTTACCCAGAGAGGTAGTAGATGGCTCATCCTTGGAAACATCGGAGGTCAGTCTGGCTGGAGCTCTGAGCAACCTGGTCTAGTTGAAGATGTTCATTGCAGAGGGGTTAGACTGGAGGACTCTCAAAGGTCTCTTTCAACTCAAACCATTCTGTGACTCTATGGTTCTGTTATTCTAGCCCATGTTCACTCTGAATTCTTGTTTTTCTTATTTCTGGACTTTTTGTTTCTTTGGAAAAAACTCTGCACTAATATTTTCCTTTGTATTATCCTTTAGCTTGTATTTTGTTTTCACTTTTCTATACATTTCATGGTCACTTGCTCTTCCAAGAAGTCTACAACATTCATACTAATTTTCACTTTCTTTTCTTGTCACTCCTGATTTCTTTGGGTTCCTAGGTCAGTCTTTTGTTTTTACAGAAAGAAACTGGACAGAAACCCAGGTTTCCCCAACCCCCCCCCCCCAATTAAAAGACTAAATCAAAAAGTATTTTTATTAAAAAATTATTATTTCAAAACTATTTCAATATGAATTTTAATTTCTTTTTAAAAACCAATGAAAACTGAAAGAGAAGAAAAACAAAAAAAAATCATTTCAGTCTGCTTTCAAGGATAATTATTTTTACAGAGATCAATACAAATTAGCAGTACTTATTTCGCATCCACTTCAAACTTGATATACAATAGAAAAGGGGAGTAGACTTGTACTGTATAGTGAATAGTAGTATTCTTTTTTTGTTAGTATAGTATTTAAATGGCATCCACTAGTGCAAGGCTGGCACAATAAATAAAAGTACTATCCAAAACACCTTTCTCTTTTTTAAAGATTCAATAGGAGGATATCTAAACAATGATGTGTATTATAAAAGCTTACATATTTGTCTCTGTAGATTATGTAGTTAATTTTAAATTAAAAACTTATATACAGGGCTTGTAGCACACGGTGTCTAAAAAAACTAATGAAACTCCACAAGCATTGAAATCACTGAACAACTAGAGCAATTTTATGGGGTTTAGAAGGGATTAAAGCAATGTATTAAAAGTTAATACTAACTAGTAAGTATCTTATAAAAAAAAAGAGTAATTTTTAAGAAATTTGACTAAATAACAGTGAAAGAAAGAAGAAAAATGGACTTTTGGTAGTATACTTTGTAGGTATGAGAAGCAGGGTTCTAAGTCTTCTTTAATAACTCAAGAGAGGATACATTTTTCCTCTAGCAAAGTATTGGCTGTATACTGACAGGAATAAATTTGACACCTGGCAGCAAAAGCATCTGCTAAGATCTACTTAAGGTTTTATAAATCTGTCTTGTGGTACAACTTTGCTATACCAGACTAGTATAATAAAACAAGAAACTAGACTTCTGGCATTAAAAGTTTTTAGTAAGTAGAGTGAGGTTTGGGCAAGACACCCAGATGAGGTCAGCCACATGGTAAAAGTTTCTAAATATGTAAAGGATCTAAAAAGTAAGTATGCAATGCCAACAGATATTTTAAGTTTTATATATAAAAAAACCAAAACCAAAGAAAAAGAAAACAAAAACAAATAAACCAAACAAACAAAAAAAAGAAAACCACCAAACCCCAAAAACCAAAACAACCAAAACCCAAAAACTTCAAAAACAAAACCCCAAAATCTCTCACAATCAAATAAGCTTTATATCTTTTGATGGCAAGAAAAGCTAGCAACTTTTCTCGAATTTGTACAAAATATAAGTCCCTGCTGAGACTGTAGTAACCACAGTGACTGCTTTAAGAATCTTCCAGCCTTTGATCTCATCTCATCCTGGACAGCTGTATAAAAACACTTTGATTCATCTAATGATTACTTTTCCTCAAAACAGCTTAAAGGAGCATCTGGATGTTCTTTAAATAGAATGGAATGGAGGAAGATGTAGGATTATGAGAAACATACTAGAATGGAAAAAGACTTGAATTATTAAAGAATAAAATCCATCTTCAGAAAGGTGAAGGGAAAAAATATTGTATTGTTTTCACCTTCAAAAATCTTCCCTGAACTGTGTATTCATGCTGCTATCCGGTTCTGAAGACAATCACTCAGTAGTACAGCCTTCCTGGCGGACCTGAGAAGGTAAAACTTTTGGTTTATGATCAGAAGTCTCAGAGGTTCTTGTATATTTTGTTAATAGCAATATTCACTGTGAAATATCATAGATTAATCTCTCATGCTGTTTCTGAAAAGGAAAGATGTACCGTAGACTTAACTTATTTTGTAAGAATGGTCCAAAATAGTTCTTAGGAAGGGATTAAAATGTGATTACAGCTTTTGCTGACTGATTGCTACAATTAAAATAAATTCAGGCCAGAGAACAGACTCAGCAATGTATGTAATTATTTATATTTAAATCTGGTGGTCGAGGTCTCAGGCTTGATACATCCTACTGGGGAATTTAATATTGGAATAAAAGCCTGTTCCACAGTTGCATCTCTCATCTGCAATGATAAAACTTGAGTTGACAGCTGGAAGAGAAGCAGACTTAAAGCTCTGTGGGTCAGCCACAAGAGAGAAAGGCATGCTGACACACACAGAAAGCATTAGCACTTAGGGAAAAAACTATTCATTGTATAAGTACTAATATATTAAGTTAGAGTAGAAACTCTTATACTGGTAAGCACAAACTCTCAGGAGTCAATTTATTGGAAGGGGTATGAGCAAATATTCAACACGGTAATAACAGCTCCATCTATAGCAATGAGAAAGAAGGAATAGAATGACTAAACAATCATCCCTAAGAACAATGAAAAACTAAAGAAGGAATATTAACTGCATATCTTGGTCATTAATTTCGAAAACTACTGCTCCTCAAGGAGATATACTTTAGAAAGTTGTGTTCAGAAACCACACTAATATTTTTTCCTGTGCTGATCTATTGTTTTTATTTAAAGCACGAAAAACAAGAAAGAAGGTCAGATCAGAATCTATAATGTTTCTTTCACGTCAACTTCAATATCATGGTTCAACACATTAAATCTCTTTTCACCATATATTTATTCTCAGTCTCTTTCTCTGAGCTCTGTGGAAGTGCTAAAATTTCAGAAGCTGGTAGGAACACTAATGCCTTTAGAAATAGAGTTGTAAAAAGCTTTAGCCAGGAAAAAAGAATTAGAAAAATAAACAGTCCAAAATTATTTTATCCTAGCTGCAGGTATTATTAAATGGAAGATGAATGAGGGTCTTCTATTTACACCAGATTTTACTATTTTTTTTGAAATAGAGACGTGTATTTCTCCAGACACTAAGTTCTGGTCTTTGTCTGTTCTTTTGTTTGTTCTTTTGTTTATTTATTTTCCCAGATGATATTTATTATTGATTAGAAAGATAACATTTTTAATGACAAACAAACCAATGCAATCCTAAAGTCAACAGCTGACAGAAATGAACAAGTACAGCACAATGAATATATGAATAAGAATTGAAGTTCTGAGGTAGGGTTATATTCTCTTGCCCTTTCAGGCTTAGGAAATATGTGATTACATCTCCCTTAGAATGGCCTGGCAACCCCAGCAGCAGTTTCTAGAACTATTTCTAAGTAAAAAGTTAGTGTGAAATAAGTACACATGTACTTGTTCATATCTTTTTATCTTTCTAGCTCTGCAGTACTTGATATCTCACAGTATGTATATCTATAATAGTGTAGGAGGGAGACAGAAATATGTTTTTCTCATAATTTTGCAGACTTTGTTGTTTCCTCTGTTACTGACTCAGAAATAATAACAGGAATACTTCTGGGTATGTTACTGCTTATAAGTAAGAAATTATTGCTAATTTTGTCAGTCTGTATCCTTTAGGATAGACTTTAAATTCCAAAATATGCGGAGATTTTTAGGCAAATTACTAATTTTAACATTGCACAAGAAAGAGAAAAACTGAAGAAGGAAAACAGTTGCTACACCACTTTCAGTGTACTGAGATAGATTTCATTAGGTTATCTCAGAAAAAGTATCTGGAGTTACTCCAAATGTTGCCTGTAATTGCTGGTTTAGTACTGTCTCACAATATGTTGTGATTTGAATGTTGTGAAAAAATCAGTCAAGAGCATTGCAAGGATATATATATAAATGTATGTATGTATAAAATTAACTGTAATATTTAAAGTGTGTCCATTAGGCAAAATACTCCAGTTAGAGCATAACCCTAACATTCATGGTAATGGAATTATATGCAAAACTGTCTTTCTTTACCCAGAGTTCAAACTGATTTTAAGAAGAGCTTTGATTCACAAAGCATTTGTTTCACTACTCCTATGAATTGTTACGGCACTTAGAAACCTACCAACCAACCCATCCACCCACCAATCCAAAAATATTAAAATGGCACATATACAGTCATGTCCTGCATCAGGAATGGTGTGGCCAACAGGGGCAGGGAAGTGGTTCTTCCCCTGTACTCAGTTGTGTCCAGTTCTGGGCCCCTCAGTTCAGGAAGGATATTGAGGTGCTGGAGCAGGTCCAGAGAAAAGCAACCAGGCTGGTGAAGGGACTTGAGCACAAGTCCTGTGAGGAGAGGCTGAGGGAGCTGGGGTTGTTTAGCCTGGAGAAGAGGGGGTTCAGGGGTGACCTTGTCACTCTCTACAGCTCCCTGAAAGGAGGTTGTAGCCAGGTGGGGGTTGGTCTCTTCTCCCAGGCAATCAGCAGTAGGACAAGAGGGCATGGTCTCAAGCTCTGCTGGGGGAGGTTTACGTTGGATATTAGGAAGAAATTCTTTACAGAGGGGGTAATCATACATTGGAATGGGCTCCCAAGGAAGTGGTGGATTCTCCATCCCTGGAGGTGTTTAAGAAGAGACTGGATGTGGCACTTAGTGCCATAGTCTAGTAACTGTGGTGGTAGTGGATCAAGGGTTGGACTTGATGATCTCAGAGGTCCTTTCCAACCCAGTTGATTCTATGATTCCATGATTCTATGATCTAATTCTTGTGTTACTTTAAAAACTTCAGTCATACCTTGTGATATCCTTGGCCAGAAGTATGTGCTTCCAAAATGAAACTGAGGAATACTTTTCCCTTCTGTTCAAAACTGTTTTTCCTGCCAGACATCCAGTCAGTAAGGAAACAATATCTTGCCCTCATTAGGCAACATAGTCCAACAAACTCAGCCTATGCTTTACAGTTCTGTATTAGTGAGGCATCTTCCTCACTAGTTTTATTTCCTCTCTCCCCACACCTGCTGGAGTTCATACATTGTATCCCTCTACACAGTCATTAATCTAAACATCCCTGCTGTAAGACAGTTTAAATATTTCTCTAACAAGTTCATACTCACTTGCTAAGAACTATATTTTCTAGCTGTACCAAAACCAAGCATCAAAAGGACAATCTTTGCCAGGATAAGTCTCACCCTAAGTTGGTTCACAAAATACAGGTCTGAAAAGATCAATATGAAGTTCATCTCAAAATTTTTAAGCTCTTGAGCAGCGTGCAGATTTGATCTTGGTCTTTTCCACCACACACAGCAGCCGAAGATTCACGCCCTCTTTACAAAATCTGGACATTACATTGGATAATGGTACGTGGAAATCCAAAGAAATGGAAAAAAAATGGGAAATAGGGTTATCAAATATATTTAAAACCTGGTTATTTCTATTTCCTAATAAACATTCTGAAAATTATCTTAGGTTGGTGTAAGCTGCCTCTCACATTCCAGTAAGTGCTTATGGCAGATCACTTACAGCTAACTCCAACAACATCGATCTTCATACCAGCAAAACTGATCTACAAGTTTTTAAATACCTATAAATAGTTTTTGAAAATGTATATTTACTATGATGAATTCCAATAGAACTCCACTTTCCTTTTTCTGTTTATTTTTTTAAATCATAATTTTGAAAATACTGCACTATTGATTAGGGAGCAAAGAGCTTTACTTTTGAACTGTACACATTGTACACAACCAACTGGCAATGGTTTATCTTTAATACATAATACTGTTTGATTAATCAAGAATGTTTATGACAGGTGTAACCAAAAATCAAGAGATTTTAATGTGCTGGTTTCTGATGATATGAAGAATATTTTGGGTTACAAAGAAATACGTAGCTGAAACTAGTAAAGTGAATAAACTGTACAGAGGCAGTGCATTCATGGAATAATTCTGAATGTGTTCCTACATAGATCAAGAGCAATTCTTCATTTGTAATTTTTGCTATCAATTTAGTATTTGAATTTGTGATATGTTCGTTTTCATTAGGATAATGGCCTTTTTGCACTCAAGTCAAATAAAAGCTTCAGAGATGTCTTTAAAAGAATTATATTCCCTTGATGTCGTGGAATATGAAACAGGATTCTCTAAATCATAGATATAATGATTTAGTAAATTTCTTCAGGTTTTAAAAAAAGCGAAAAATATGGTATTTTAAAAACAAAAATTTAAAATATTCAATGTGTTATCCATTGGACCTACATTACCATTATATGTGCAACACATAGGAATTAAAGTGGTTTGGACCCATTTTTTTTTCCAGTTATTCAATGGAAAAATCAATTCATTTTCATAAGATTCAGATGATACTCAAGTTTTATTAGAAGATGATACCCAAGTTTTATTTTAAAAGACTTTTTTGGACTGCAATGGATTTTATCATCAGACATTGAGAAACAATCCCATGGAACATTTTCAACAAAGATTACTGCATCCTCTTAGTTGCACTGGACTGTTGAGTAAATCAGTCCCCTACTCAAGCTGTTACATGATAAGGAGAAAATTAAATGGTTCCAAAAGAAGAAAATATAAGCCAAACTTAAACTCAGCTCAAACTTGGGAAACCTAAAGTCAAGGACATTAGTAATATAGTTCAGGCTTCCAATTAGAAGGTTAGCAATGGCAAAGTAAGAATAAAGCAATATTTTTGCCACAATAGTGTTATAGCCTGAAAGAGATGGGAATATTATTTTTTGATCTTCCTGTGTGATAAGGTGCTATGGTAACTATGATATGCGTATAATTATATATGCACAGATAATTTACTTCCTCCAATGCCTGGGATTCTTTGCTCTAGAAACTGTTTCTGGCAATTGTAAACAAATACCTAACATTCGCACTGACAATAAAACATGAGCTGCCCTGAAAGTATTCTCTTTGCCAATTGTGCTCCAATAATACTAAAATATAGCAGGAATATATTTCACTTCATGAAACAGTATTGTGCTTTCTGGAAAGATAGGGTCAATCTTTCGGAGCTGAAAAATGTGATTCCTAAATATATTACTAAAAGAACAGGACTTATTGCAAAAATTCTTCTTAAAGATCTTAAAAATGAGGTAAAAAAGAGGTAATTTATTTTCAATTTGTTTTTTTTAAGAGCTTGTTTAGTTCTCTGATTCTGCCATAGAAGTTAATTTTGTTTTCTTTTTTTTGTCATCTCACACTAGCTTGTAATTTGTTGTTGTTGTCATAAGGGGATAGGATTCTTTCCTTTCTAACTCTCAAAAAAAAAAAAAAAGGCACTTCATAGAATGTAACGTAGCTAGGTTAATTCATTGTTGGGCAAAATTTAGTGTAAGGGTTGGGGCAAAATTATGACTCTACTGAAACTTATCAATACTTGCTGTCAGTAACTGTACAGGTCCAACACAGGAAAATGTGTGACGTAGCTTGTTCACCTCTGCTCAGTGCCTATTATTTTCCATGTTTGATGAATAAAGTAAAACAAAGCACAAGAATATAAAACAGGACATCAGATGGTAGAGTACATTTCCATTTCTTCTTTGGACAAGCATTGATGAGAATACTAATAAGCAAGCAGAGCACTCATGTTTCACAATAAACAAGGCTAAAAAAAGATTCGGACTAAGGCAGTACATAGAACCTTTTATTTTCAACTCAGTGTTTTTCTGGTGTCATCTCTGTGATTTTTGGCTTATCTTCCATCTGAATTATGCAGGTTAGTCACCATACAAAATTGATATTATAATTTAATCTAATCTCTCTATGCATTTGTAAAGTGCCTATAAAAATGGCTCTCAAATGGAACCCTGTTAAGAACAGTGATATAATAAGCAGAGTAAACCATATTTCAATAAACCTCTTATTCTACAAAAAGCTGCTTTCGTTTTCACTGTACACTGAAAATTAAAGTCTCATTTATGACTTCAGTACTTTAAAATCATGCTTCTTCAGTATTTGTTCAGTGTCTTTTCTTGTGTATCGCAGTGCAACAACACCATTTTATTAACCAAATATTGATACTAAAGAAAGAAATTAGAGTAATAATATGAACTCTATATTCAATTATGCACACACATACATTCACACTCTTACACCCCGATATGCACACATAATTTGCAGAATATGTAATGTACAGAAGAGGAGCTAAGTAAATTGTAATTATGTAAAAATGTTTATTTATTCATTTAGAGGAAGAACATAAAACAAAAGCAAGTCGGAATTTCATACCCAGCACCAATTTTAAAAGTAAAATATTTTTCTACATATTACTGAGTTTGAAGATTACTGATTTACTACCCGCTAATGTATTTTCTTTCTTTCTTCTGTGTACAAATTATGAACAAATATGTTCCTATTTGAATTTTAGTAATTATGTTGTTATCATCTAATTTATTGTATTGGTTACATATTAAGTACTTAGTACAAATGTAATTGGAAATATTCTCAGTCAGCATTATTTTGGTTGGTCAGTTGAGATAGATGGCATTATTTTTGGACTTTCTCTGTATGACTTTGAAGCAGCAGAGGTTTCAGAACACCTGTGTGTACTTCCAAGGGTAAACACTGTGCATGCAGTATGTTTGTCCAGGTATGCATTCACAAGGCAGAAACATTACTTTTTCATATTTATGGTCAAAATCTGATTCAGATCTTACCTTTATAAAGAGAAAGGTTATTAGAATAAGTTGTTACTGTTTAAGAATTTGTGATGGTTTAGTATCTTCATAATGTTATGTTAATATTTGTAAGTGCCTCAAATTTGATAAATGTTTAAGTACAGTTCCCAATTTTCCTTCTCTACATACTCCATTAATCCAAACCATGCTATGAGCAGAGCTCTTCACAAAATATATCATATTATCTTTTTCTGTTGTTGCTAAACTAAGTTAAAAAAAAACCCAAACCTAACACAATAAACCAATGAGGATTATATTTTGTTTTCACAAGCAGAAAGAAGTTCTTCAAATTGAAATTAGAAATTATATCCGCCCACAAATGGCTTCTTCACAAACATGTGCTTTTATCCCTGAGTTTGACAATGTTTTTGGTATCATTCTGTTGTTCTCCCAGGCATGAAGACAGCCACACTGTTTTCATTTAGCATGAAATTCACACCTGCAGGAAAGCACAGACTGTGTAAAGCAGGATTTAAGTGAGTGATAATTAGTATAGCTGGATAGGGTTAATCTGTATGTAACAGGAAATTATTTTTTAATGGATACAAAGTGACAACTGTACCTATCTTGAAAGTCATGGTGGGTTTTTTGGTAACTTTCATCCCAAGCTGGAATTGTGTAAATGCATTCTTATGGTGACTACTCTGTCTCTCAGAGAACATTCATCCACCCAGAAAAATACATGCATACAGCTCTTCAAGTTAAGAGACCAGAACTACAGAGCAAAGCTCACGAGAGCAGCTGTGCATTAGTTTGTAGGAGGCATTAGTGTGTAGGAGGACACAGTGAGGACAAGCACAGGACTGAGACACTGCTCAGGTGAATTTAGGATAGCTGCAGGATGTCTACAGGATTCTGCAAGGTGCTTAGTACTGCTTTGGATGTATCTGCAGGGTCTTTGAAAGCTGAATATTGAGATAGGACTCCAGTTCACAAAGTCAAGTGACTTTATCTAATTGTGCTACCTGGTGTAACAAAACCTCAGTAAGAGCAAGTTACTGACATGTTATCAACCTGGCTTGGTAGTAAGTACCTCACTCCTTAATAAGATAAATGGGAAGGACAACAGGTAGGTATTTTAGAGAACTCCCAAGTATTATCTTTTTCCTGACGATAATTGGAGTATGTAAATTAGTGTAATTTTTGTCTTCCAAGAAGGTCTGAAGTATTCTTTCAACATAGTCAGAACTCACATGAAACTGGGAACCAAATCTGGATCACAAAAATCATAAGAGGCTGCAGTTCATGATGTTGCAGCTGCTATTCTATCTTCTTTTGCAGAGCTAGCAAAATTCTGCTTTTTGTGAGTTATCTATTCAAGATGAGAAAATGATGATTCAGTCAGGCATTACTCTCTAGCTGAAATCCTCTTTAGAAATAAAGTTTTGATGCCCTGAACACATCAGAAATCAAACAATAAAGCAAAGTACTATTGCTCAGTGCTCTCAGATCTTTTTAAGTAGTATGCACCTAAAATCTCTTTAGCTTCCTTTTTAGCTCAGGGTAAAGTTATCTTTTCTTCATTGTTATATGTGCATTCCTCAGAAAGATAGACCCACTCAGTCTGCAAGTTTCACGTTCCTATTTTTCAGGTTGTTTTCTGTGAGCCCAGATACAAATTTTGTGGCATATTTTAAGTAAAATTATTATTTTTTTTTATGATTATTGTGATTTAACTGTGGCACGTGGTGCCACAAGAATGACTAAGGAGGGCAATGAGCCATGTCGTAAGGGCAGAAAATTGTTATTTTGACTTTGACATTTAACTGGCACTATCTGATTTTATGCCTTCAGGCCAAAAAGAAGTATCTTCATTCCTTGGGTAACCTGTTCTTTGGACAGAGCTGTACTCTTGGGGTGGAGTTACTGGTTTAACCATGTTCTTATTCATCCTGTCTTAGATGAAGGTAGTGATTACAGCTGTCAAGCTGACTGAGATCTAACATAAACATAGTAAGGATGAACAATGATTTGGCAGCAGATAGCTCATTAACACAACATTTTCTTTCTTACAGGCTGGAGCTCAATTTCTCTGTCTATGCAGTTCCATTTTCTTACATGTCCAAACTAAGATAACTGAGGATTGTAAGAGCACTGATACTCATGATTGAAAGGGTCTATCAAGTTTCCTCCTTATCAAAGGGCCTGTGTTTAGCACTATTTTTTTTATCTTATCATTGCAAGTTTTCCAGATTTTTTTGGCCTTATAAATTCTTCACACTATATCAAATATAACTGTACTGGCATTTTACCTGCTGTCTTGCCAGTAGCTGAAAATACCTTCAATTTCAGCATGTTTTATTGCTCAAACACAGTGTTTTCCCATTCTTGTTAATGCTCATAATGCTGTATGCTTTGCCTTTCCCTCTATTCTCCCCTTTTTACCTCTTGTCTCCCATAGGGTCATTCTGTTTTGTTCTCTTGCTAAGATCCTTGCTTTCTCTCCAATTTTTTTCAGACATGTACTTTTCTGTTCTCCATTATTATTTTCCTGTTATGTCTGGGAAAGCTATTCACGGTGTTTACGTTTTGACCTGTAATAGGAGGAGATGCTGTAATAAGCCGAAGGAAAGCAAGGTAATGACTAATGCCGTTATCAAAGCAGTAGAATATTCTGAGTTGTAGTGTATTTGCATTTATCAGATTATTTGTACATATTATTTTCTTAGTACAAAATAAACCAATTATATGTTCCCATACTATAGGCATTGAGGCAACCGGCAGATAGATGGATTGGTCTGTTAGAGTTGTGGATGTTCTACTTCTTGCCCTAAATAGCAAAAAATAAGAAATTGTGTGTTGAGCTTTTAGTATGTAATTTTCTTCTATTTCAAACTCAAGCAATATAGCTTTCCTATATAGATCACAGCAATGGTTCCTAAAACGCCAGTGAAGCAAAAAACACACAGATGCCATTAAAAGACAACCAATCTATGTAGACCCAATAAAGTAGCAATTAGATAACTTACATCTGCATAAGTTAAAATAGGCGAGAGGAGTTAATTAGAAAATCTTACATCTGCCTGTTTTCTTAAGGAAATTACCTTACAAGATTCTTCTTCCCTATCCCCAGAATACCTCAAGGAGCAGACATGTGGAGGAAGAGAAAAGAGCTAAAATAGCTCCCAAATATTTTTAAATTCCTAGAAATTTATCCAGTTACCTAGCATCCTGAAAAAAAATTATCTGATCAGGCTAAATGGAGATACTGCTCAAGGACTCCTAAAAAATGCTAAAAGAGCCATAAAATATGTTGTGTCTGCAGGAGCTATTCACTAATATTCTTCTCTTTTTGACTAAGAAGACAGATGAAGAAGAATTACACATCAGTTTCCAGTGTCTCTGTTCATTTTACAAAAGCCTAAATGTAACTTAATCATAAAGTTTTTGAATGCTTTCTCCCTTACCTTGTTCAGAAAGCAAAGGACACTGAATGGGACTTTGAAAATTACATACTGTGGAGTTATCAGTTTTTTCAGGTGGAAGTTTATGAGAACCCTTTGTATATCTTTTATTTTATACTTGGTGGTCAAATGAGGATGAGCTCATGAGCTAAAATCCACAGGATTAGGGGTATTCTTGGTCAGAGTTTGATTATCTGGCAAATTATGTCTTTCCTTTTCTCTTCCTCTTCCATTCTCCTGAACAATGACTTACTATGAATTACCTCTTGCATGGCAAAAATATACTTTTATGTATTACCTAGTTTTAGCTTTATATAGTACTTAACTTTAATTCCCCCTCACTAGACATAGAATTTTTTTCCTAAATTCTCCAAAGAAGCATTAAAACAAAGTCACATTTGGATCATGTTAATAATATCTAAGAATGTCAGTTCTGGCTCTTTCCTTGTATGTCTTCTCTTGAGGAAATACTTCACATGCCTGTCTTGGAAAAAAAAGAAAAAAAAAAGGAAATCAACACAACACCCCCACCCATACACAAAATTCAGGCACACAAGCACAAATAATGGTAAAGATGTTTTCAAATAAGTGAAAATTCAAAAAAAAAATTCAGATCAAATTATATCTAAATATGAAAAGCACAATAAAATGAGTCTAAACATATTACATAGGAGCAAAATAATGTTTTTAAATAGAATTTTGTGTCTGGAAAAAAAAATGAGGAGTCATAAACTGTTCAGGTGATTTTTTTCCAGAATTTTTGTCTATTGAAAGTATAGAAGCAGCTAGGGGTTAACACAGCCTATGACACTGATGACTTTGTAATTCTGCCTCCACAACTTCATTTATTGATCAAGCTGATTTATACCATTACTCTGCAATTCCTCTAAGAGACAGAAATGTGAAAAAAATTAAGAACTCTGTTTTTTAGAAAGGCTTGTTAAATGTGTTTTAGTTTTCCAAACCAAAACAAATGACATTTACGATAGAGTTCTAATAGTGTTTGAATACCACTAGTTCACCAAAATGAAGGGAACATAATAATTAACCCTTTTATTATATAAGGTTTTTCCCTTGGTTTTGGTAGAATTTCCTCATTTGATTTATTTGTTGCTTAATTTTCCTTATTTTTTATTTTAATTTTCTCTTTCCTCTTCAATAATTTTATTTGCTTTTGATTCCTTTCCATTCTCTTTTATCTCATAACTTTTTTCTTTCCTCTGTCATTTTTCTGATTATTTCTCAGACTTATTTTGTTTTCTTTATTACTGTTTCCCTCGTGAACTCCTGACAGCCAAGAAGCAATGAAAACATTATAGTAAAAGATATACTGAGTGATATTTTTCTTTATATATTTTATGTTTCTAACTGTGTTGCTAGGTTTTGTCTTCAATTCTGTCTGCTCTTTCATGTGTTTTATTCAGGAATTTGGATTAAAAAAAAAAAAA